>NW_008796046.1:1841712-1842607 GCF_000699145.1 Aptenodytes forsteri | reverse complement strand
TCTCTTCTCCAGGCTGAACAACCCCGACTCTCTCAGCCTTTCTCCATAGCAGAGGTGTTCCAGCCCCCTGATCATTTTTGTGACCCTCCTCTGGACCCGCTCCAACAGGTCCGTGTCTTTCTTACGCTGAGGGCTCCAGAGCTGGATGCAGTGCTCCAGGGGGGTCTCACCAGAGCAGAGTAGAGGAAATAGAGAACTTATTAACAAGTGTGTGAGGAAGGAGGCTCCAGTAGTACAAGCATAGGTTTATCTCCCATGAGGCTCCCATGTGAGTGCTCCTCTTCTCCTGGGGCTCAGCAACCAGCCTCCCTTTGCCACACTGTCCTAATAGGATGTAAGACCTTGTCTATGCCACACTTGTGCTGGGAGGGTGACCATATGAATCATCAGAAGGGGATGAGATGATGACGGACACTATGCTGATATGTAGGAAAATAACCACTAAATCATGTGTATATTTTGTGCCATCATAGCTATGAAAGTGAACAGATGTCCTCGGACATCAGGTCTTAGAGCATCTATCTGGGGGTGTATGAATGCACTCCTAAATAAGTGCTTACTGCATAATATACTGAACAAAATTATGTCAGAGGCAGGCTTGAGCCCTCAATTCTGGCTTGTCCACCTTTGTTCGTTGTTCCTTAGCTCCCTGGCTCTGTTCAGGCCTGAACTCGATCCAGGAGACGAACAAGTCATGCAGTCTTCCAACACTGGTTCAGCAAGCTTTGTACCTTCAAGTGCCCCCAATACTCTGATCCACCACCCAGAGCATAGAACACCTTTGTGGTTTCATCTCATCGCCACACCATGCTGGTAGGATCAGCACTGCCTATGTTATTTCAGATACTTTGAATGGAAACACACATAGAATCATAGAATCATAGAATCATAGAAT
>NW_008796046.1:1806949-1841511 GCF_000699145.1 Aptenodytes forsteri | reverse complement strand
CTCTTTCAGTTTAAAACCATTACCCCTCGTCCTATCACTACACTGCCTGATAAAGAGTCCCTCTCCAGCTTTCTTGTAGGCTCCCTTCAGGTACTGGAAGGCTGCTATAAGGCTCCCCAAAGCCTTCTCTTCCTCAGGCTGAACAACCCCAACTCTCTCAGCCTGTGCTGATGTGCTCCAGCCCCCTGATCATCTGCGTGGCCCTCCTCTGGACCTGCTCAAGCAGGTCCATGTCTTTCTTATGCTGGGGGCCCCAGAGCTGGATGCAATGCTTTCATCAGAGCGGAGTAGGGGGAGCAGAATGACCTCCCTCGACCTGCTGGTCACGCTTCCTTTGATGCAGCCAAGGATGCAATTGGCTTTTGCCAATTTGCTCTTGGAGCCACAAAGTCCAGAGCAGAGTCAAGGCTGTGTAAATTCAATGCAAAATGTTGACTCTAGAGAGTGATAACTGTAAGCCATGAATATCAGCCTCAGATCAGGTCTCAGTCACGGTCCCTCTGGCTTAGTGGAGTAGAAAGTATACACTTTCTATTAATTATAGAGGGAGCCTACAGTGACGTGCTTGTAACGTGGAAAACACAGCTCATTGCCTATATTTAGGTAGGATGAATCCAGGCCCTTCTAAAATGTTTACAGTGCCTTTTATTTGTGGCTTGAACCGGAAGATAGCAATTATACATATCCCAGATGGAGAAAGATGTTTAAAGGGAGGCTTGGTTATACCAGGAACCCTGTTGCTTGCTTTTTCTGTTTAGCTGTTTGTTCATTTCTCCTACAGAAGGAGCAGGAAATCTTTAGGGACCGGCTTTCCCTCCTCCGCTGTTTCCAAGAAACTGCACCTCTTTGATCTTTTTTAGTCTTGCAAAACCTGGGCCTGCCCTTATTCCAACCAAAGCAAGTGGCAAACTCACGGGATCAGATCCTTACCTGGGTGTAAATTGGCACAAACTCTGCACATCAAAGAAATTCCCCTGTTTTACTCCTCTTACAGACCACAATCCTCAAGGTCTTCATGGGAGGTGGGACCCCATGCCACCGACCTTGGTCAGTAAATTACTTAATTAAAAACAGTCATTAAATAATCTTTAGTCTAATGTTTATTTCTCCGGGCTGATCTGTTTACACTGCTTGTTGCTGCTCTGCATCGTGCCAGAGCGACAGGAGGCTACAGCAAGGCTGTTCCTGCAGTGTGGTGGATTTCAGTGCCTGTGCTGCAGCTGGGAGTCTTGCCTGTCTTCACTTTCAAGAAAAATGCAGTCTAATTATTAGATGGGGAGAGGGAAGCCAAAAAACATAAAGGTTGAAATCTCTGGTGAGCAGACTCTTCTCTTCTGCTCTCCTCCCTCCTTCCCAGTGAGCAAGTTTTACCTTGAATCTAGGCTTCAAAACAAAAGAAGCCCACGGTCTCCTCTAGATTGAGGTTATGCAGATGATTCCTGCTGTCAAAGAAAGTCTGGGCTTACCCTACAGCTTTTCCCTCAGCTGGAGCCCTTATTGGGACTTTCTTTGAGCAATCCGTTTTCATGACACCGTCTTGAAGCCCCCTGGATGACATTCACTGTTGAGTTTATAAAGAAGGGTCTGGCAAACAGACCCTTCCTGCTGCAGATAGATGCCAACTCACAGGGCCACACTGTCCTAGGAAACAGGCCAAAAATCAATGCTGACAATGCTGCATTGCTCACTCATAGTGGAGAAGGGGCATTCCCACCCCAGAGTTTGGAGGGATGGGGCTGTGAGGTCCTTAGCGAGCTTTTCCAGGGCTTCTAGCATGAATTTTGGGGTGTCGGATTCTCAGGCAACTCCATTTCTGAGCTCTCCAGGAGCAATGACTTGCACAGGACTCCTTCCTATGGCCACTGACCTTAATTGCCCAGGATCGGGGCCAGGTCCTCCAGAGCATCTCATCCAAAGCTCAGCTCTCTGCTTGCAATTCACTGTCCCAGGAGCAGCCCCACAATTCTCTGTGCCCTTCTTCACCTCTGAAGAAGGGAATGGCAGGAGGATGGTCTCCTTAGCACAGGCCATTTCAACTTTCATCTTTTTTCCCCCAAAACTATGTTTACGATGTTAAATCCCAACTCCTCCCATGAAGGTATCCCTCCAACCTCCTTATGACAGGTTGGAGGAGAAAGGCTTGGTTCATTCTCCCCTGTGTGGACAACGCCTTGTCAATTCATAAGAAAGAATGGGATCATTGATACGTGCTTTTAGATATATTTTAGAAGAACCACTTAAAAATGCAGTTTGCGTTGTGGTTCTGCCAGGGATGGGTTCTCAAATGTTGAAGCTATTCTTTCAGGAAGGTCATGCTGTCATAACAAACATTTCACAAAAATAGAAACAATACCCTGGGAATCTGAACGTCAGAGTGGAAAGTCAGCTTCCTGGCAGATATTTCTAAAGTGCTTTGAAGATGTGAAGAACGACACTGCTGCTAAGAAGTATTTATTCCCCTTTCTTGTACTCATGTTGATGAGCTTAATTTTTTTTTCAGTGTGTAATATGACAGAGGCGATATCTGCTCCACGCTTGGGGATTAAAAAAAAAAAAAAAGAGAGAAAAACCCTGTGATATCTCCACTATCAGCAGAAATATAAACAGTGCTGATTTATGTATAGATTTTTCCATGGCTCTCACCACTGTGGTATCTGAACAACTTTACAAACATTTAACAGCCACAATAATTTTGTGAAACAGTGAAGTATTGTTGTTTATATTTTGCCCAGAGGGAATTGAAGCACAGAATAAATTAAGCAACACAAAGTGCAATAGGAGATTAGATACTGAATGCTGATCTCTCAAATCCCAGTTTACTGTTTCTTCTATAAGACGATGCCTGTTAGCTAAAAAAAAAAAGAAGGTAAGGTCTTTACGCAGAAGCCATTTAGTGCAGTCCTTTGGCCTGAGTTGTACAACCCAGATAAGATTATCTCAAAGGTTCTGGCTAGCCCCAAAGCCTTGGAAATTATTAACTTTCTCTAATTCTTTTGTATTTGGGTGTAAGCCATTTTGTCTATGTATAATCCCCCAAAAGAAGGCTTTTGTGGGTCATGAGCGGGTGTTTGTGTCTATCCCATGTCTCAGCTGTGTTGTGTTCCCATCAGCGGGGCAGCAGAGAGACCCTACAAATGCTCATCTGAGAACCCACATAGGGGGAGAGAACAAGGGAGAGAGACTTTATAAATGACCCCACCGCAAGAAAAATGTAAGTCAGAGCTCACAGGCTTTTCAGGCACTAAAGGCAAACAACCAGGAGCCGCAGCTCCGTAGGAAACTGGGCTTTATCATTTCTGGTGTTCGCAGGACTCCTGGGGTTTCAAAAAGTTTGAGATGCACCTTTTACACTGCAAACCATTTCTCCCCCGGAGAGGTGATTATCACACTATTCATTTTTAGCATCAGTGGAGCATGATAGCAGAGTCTGGCTGTAGATGAGACACCATCTGATGTTCAGTCAAGACTCAGCCCAATTAGTCATTCAGAAGGCAGATTTGGGGCTGGTTCATGTTCTTTACCTCTGATATTGCTTCCAACTACTCTGAGACAGCCCTCCCGTAGCCAGAGCTTTGCCTCCCTTGGGTCGTACATCCCACATAATCCAGCCATCTGTCGGGCTATATATCAGGATGGGGGCAGTCATGCCCTGCTATCTGCTGAGGTTCATGAGAAGGCCCATGCCTCTGAGGGGATGGGTGGGTCAGTTCTTCCCATGTCCTAACACAGCCCACCCCACTGCTCCGGGGTGATCGGCACCCTACAAAGTTCAAAGAGTAGCCCTGGTGCAGGAAAATATTATCAGACCCTTGACGCGACTTGAATTGTGTGTTTTAAGGTAATTCAAGTCAAGCTTCATGTTGATGAAGCAGTTCCTGTGACTATGGTGAATAAAGCTTATTGCTCCAAAACTCAACTGGAAGTGAGATATCCATATCATACATGTTGGAGAGAGGATGGGAATGACAAATTGCCCTGGATCCCTGGATATATGCTTCAGGCCAAACCCCCAAATAATTTTTTTTTGCTTTGGACCCTTTTGCTAGAAAAAGAACAGTAATAAATTAACCTGTTGGGATACCTGGAATGAGCTTTACCAGCTCCATTTGGGTAATGAGGGTTTCTATGACGAACAGAGGGGGGAGCAGCTTTCTTACCCAGTGTCCGCTGTCTGTTTACATGGTGGCTATCATCGGAAGTGCTCTTGGTTTTGGCTGTTATTCACTCTCTGTGAAGGAGGATGGGCTGAGCATAAATTGGTGTCTCCTAACAAGCTGCTCCCAGCTGTTCCACATAGGAGAATAGACAAGAAGAGACAGAGGAATAGTTTTGGATGGCTGGGGTTGGTTTTTTCGCTCGTTTGTTTTTCTGAGACTTTTAAGAAGCTTTCAGGTTTAGGAGGGCTAAAACAAGATACTTTTTTTTGTTTTAATCCTACCTAGCAGGAAGACAATTTTCCTGGTCTGTAAGTCGGGACATGGTAGGAGGTTCTTAACCGCTGGAGTAACCCACGCAAAGTGTTTATTTCCACACTTAGGAAATGGTTATAACTGAACTCTTCCCAGAGATGCAATTAAGAAATGATCAGGCTCCCTGCCTGCCAGTAAAATCTTTCTTTGTGATTTGCCTGGAGGGCCATGGTTCGTCGTAGTCATAAAGGGGATGAGATTTCTTCTGATGCATGTGAAGAAAAGGTAGATTAAGTCCTAGGCAGGACAGAAAAGCATGATTAAAAAGTGCTACGCCTCTGCTTCGGTCCGTTACAACTGTGGAATTGCCCTAGTGCCAGTACCTGCTCACCTGCTCGCCAAGCCAGATGTTGCTAGCAGAGAAGAGTTTGCTGGGGAAGAAATCCCTTACACTCCCCTTCTCTAAGCGATCACTGCTGACCACTGCCAGAGGCAGGAAAATGCAATGGAGGGACTGTCAGGTATCACATAAACTGGGATTTCTACTAACTAAAGGAAACTGCCACAAACCTGGATTGGATCTGTCCAGTTATCCACCAAATTCACTTTCTTTCCTTTCTTGAAACTATAGACCCAGAAACACTGATGACTACAGAGATATTGTGCCCTTTTTACAGTGCCTTCGAATCCCAGCTCACAGAAGCCAAAGAAAATCCCTGTAACACTCACAGTTTTTTTTCCAGGCTGGATGACTGAATCTAATCTTGGGTTAATTCCATATTTGAAGCTACAGATCTATTAATGAGAATTATAGGCCTTCCAACATCTTGCCTGCAGCCCTTGGCTCTGATATAATGTCCTTCAATATGCTCCTTAATTTTCCTGTATTCGTCTACTGCTGCTTCAAAATCTAGTGTCTCTTGTAGAAAAATTTTATGAGTCATCTTATGGTATGAATAATGCCAATGCATGCTTCATTTTGCATTGCACAGACATGACTAGAAATCAAAACTCTGGAGGGATACTTTACAGACTGACATGTAAAGGGGACGGTAAGTTCAGTGAGAAAAATACAGCGCAATGTGCATTCCTCATCAATGTTGTGTGCATCGCTGTACAAAGACAGGGCTTGAAATTGTGTTCCCATTGTCCATGAGGAATAAAACTGATTTTACAGTCAGGAATTAATTTTCCTCTAACACAGAAGAGAAAGCTTAAAGTCAGTAGGAGACTTCAAAGGCGGATGACTGGTCCTTGGTGAAAAATACCCTGAAAGAAGTAAATCAAGTGAGTAGTAAAGATCTAGAAGACTATTGACTACAACAGGAGCAGATATACAGTTTGTCACGAACCTTCATTTTTACATACTTTAGGAGGGATAATGTACAAGTCAAGAATTGAGGTACTCTTAGTTTTTTCATCTGCCACAGCTAATACACTGTGGCAGTGGAGGAAGATGAAATGGTCTTAGCGCTGGTACCAGTGGAGTGAAGTCACCTCTGTTCTTGCTGGCAAAAACATAGAACGATTTTGATGAAGTTTCAGTGGAAACACTGAAGGTTTGTGGTGCTGCAGGTGTGAATGGAGTTTGGCCCCTGATGCCCAACCTGGATCATGGAAGAAAGACTCTTTATAGCCCGTGAGAAAGAGGGTACAAGGCAGGAGCTAGGACTAAACCAGAGGTCTGCCACTTTCAGCAGAGCAGGGAAGAGATGGGAAACACTGTTTGATTCTCCCTTCCAGGAGAAGCATCTCCAGATGTCGGTTAGATCTGCTCAGCTCTGAGGCTGCTGGGCAAAGGGAGCAGCATTGCCACAGCTGAGGCAGTGCCAGGTAGGGGCAGCGAGAAGGACCACGTCCCCATCTCTGGACCCTCTCTCTCCCTTCTGCTGGAGAAGTGAGCTAGACAAGTAGTAGCTCCCTAGTTTTGGATGAGGTAGCAAGACAGAGGCATAGGAAAGCCTGGGAGAACAGAGCAAGACTTGGCCATCATGCTGACAATTGCTTAGAAAGGGTCACATGACCGGTATGGTTTGCTCACACAGCAGCCATACCAAGCCAAAAAAAATGTGGTGTTGTTTGGTACTGCATACTTGTAGAAATTCATGACTAGCCTGGTACCAGGGCATTTCTTCCCAGAAGACCTGAAAAGACTCCTCAGGGGACCTACAAAGACTTGAAGGTCATGTTCAACTGAATGTTTGTCCAAGCGTGTCTAAATTATACATAACTCCCATGATGGCTACACTGGGTCTAACGGGATAAGAAAGACCACACAAATGATATTTTTCTGGGGTCTTTTCTTGAGAAGGTGGGAAGAGGGGAAAAAATAGATTTTAATTCATACAAGCTTTTAGTTTGACACTAGTTTTGGATGAAGAAGTTCATGAAACAAGAGAAGTCTCAGGGATTGATATCGCTTGAGGAGTAGAAATAAGTGACTTGTTTTCACAGTGGAGGTATATCAGCAGAGGACATCCACAGGATCTAGGATATAGTCTGTACCATGCGGTACATCCATAAATCATCTTAAAAAGGGAGTGAAAAGTGAGGGGACATTGTGTGTGAAGGACACTTAGTTATTAGGATTCCTAAAGAGGAAAGTAAATGTGAAAAGCTGTAGAGACTGGTTGAGGGATAAAAGACAAAGGCAGTAAATGCTTCATTGTGCCGGTTGACATAAACAAACCTTTTTTCCTACACAGTGAAGGTCTCTGAACCACCCTTTAGCACTCATTAAGGATATGTTGGTGTCATAAGAGTGAGTTCTATGAAAACATCCACTAAACACTCAGTTGTGACAAAAAACCATTTAGGAAAAACTATTATGGGGAAGCCATTACTTGGGAAGGGATAGAAAACTACAGGATGATGTCGCTTAAGAAACCACAGAGTACCCAAATCTTGAAAGCTCTTTTGCTCTCTGAGCTTTACTCCTCAATAAGTATATAGCAGAATTAGAAAAGATTTAAAAGGATCAGAGGTATAAAATGGTCTTTGCACAAGAAGTGTATAGAAAGAATACGACTGTTCAGCCTTATAAGAGATTATACGAGAGACATAATAAATATCTCTACAAACAGGTACACTATGGCATAGAGAATAATCATTCATTGTTTCCAATAATGGCAGAATTAGGGTTATCAGATTATGTTATTTGGCAGTAGGCTTAGAAAAAACCCTCAAGATTCTGCCTTTAGAATCACAGAATCGTTTAGGTCGGAAAAGACCTTTAAGATCATCGAGTACAACTGTTAACCTAGCACTGCCAAGTCCACCACTAAACCATGTCCCTCAGCGCCTCATCTACACGTCTTTTCAATACCTCCAGGGATGGGGACTCAACTGCTTCCCTGGGCAGCCTGTTCCAGTACTTGATAACCCTTTTGGTGAAGAATTTTTTCCTAATATCCAATCTAAACCTCCCCTGGCGCAACTTGAGGCCATTTCCTCTCGTCCTATCGCTTGTTACTTGGGAGAAGAGACCGACCCCACCTCGCTACAACCTCCTTTCAGGTGGTTGTAGAGAGCGATGAGGTCTCCCCTCAGCCTCCTCTTCTCCAGGCTAAACAACCCCAGTTCCCTCAGCTGCTCTTCATCAGACTTGTGCTCTAGACCCTTCACCAGCTTTGTTGCTCTTCTTTGCACATGAGTCTGGAGTTCAGTTATAGACCTGCTTGTCAGTGGGCATTAATGTCAAACGTTTATACAGATCCCAAAGGCAATTGCATAGCTAAGGGAAGAAATATTCATCAGAGGCTCTTCAACACAAATGTACAACCTGTGTATTGGCAAGTCCCTAAGCCACAACTCTGTAGGCACAGAGGAGGTATTGGGGCAGTATCACTACCCTCCAGTGTTTTTTTTATGCTCCTTTCCTAAGCTTCCACCCCAGGAGGGATGGGGAACAGTTACAGACCTGGTCTGACTCAGCACAGTCACTCTTATGCCTTTACATGCTTGTAAAACAACTTGGAAAGGTCTCTGGTCAAATCCAAGCCAGCAGAATCATCTGCTCAGTGACCCAAACCTCTGTTTTCTTTCAGCATCTTTAGCCCTTGCAAACTCAACTGCTTCCCAGGAAGTTTGGAGAGCTGGGGGAACCCAAAGCACTCCTTCAGTCATGTTGGCATGAAAAGCTCATATCTTAGCAGACAAGACAGCCCGGGGGAGATTTTAATCTCTGTTGCAGAGAAGCGAAGTCCCAGACCCAGTCAAGCAGTCTGGCCAAAAGCCTTACGAGGCAGGACAGTGCAGGAAGGAGTTTGGTGCCAGTTTCCCAAGTTTTGATCCCATGCCTTCCTGTCTGCAGCTCTATGATACATCTGTGGTGCTCTGCAAGTAATTAGTGCCAATTCTACATTAAACTGAAACCGGGAGTGACTGAACAATGAGGATTCAGCCAGGAAATGCCTATTCATTGACCTTCCAATCCACTTGCATGTAAAGCCTAGAGCAGACGATGAAACTAATTCTGCTTCAACCCTTCTCTTACTCTGTGTCATCGCTGGCCATTGTCCTCTTGCTCTAAGTTAATATTCATCTCTGCTACCCGGGAGATTTCTGGTTGTTTACATATTGAAATATTCTCCCTTTTATCCCTTGTGGTGGCTTAATGTCTCATTCCCTCTTGACTTCACTGCATTTCTGATTCAAACTGTCTCTATATGGGGCCATTCAAATAGGAAACAGCTCTGACCAAGGCAGCGGCTGCCTCGTCAGCTTTCATTTCTACAGATGATGACTAATGCTTCGGCTTATGATTTTGGTGAATTTTTGTACTCTACCCCGGCACTTGGATCACTGGTATGGGATTCGCAGCCTACAAAGTTCTCAACATATTGGTCCCATTAGGACTTCATCTGTGACTGATGCCATCTCTGGAAATGGCTCTCCTCCCAACCACCCAGTTTAATTCATGTCATTGACTTCTGTTAACATGTCCTTGGTTTACCCTGAGCGAATGGCTGGGATCGGCATCACACCCTCCAGTCCTTTTGTGGGAACAGGCTACTGTCTGTCCTCTGGGATCTCCCCCAGCCCCACCCTTTCTCCTTTTATATCCTGCAGTCATCTCTGGAGCTGCCAAATTATCATATTTTTCTGTGGTCCGGGAATGTTAGTGATGGCTCCCCAGAAATACTCATCATGGGGTGTGTGAAAGTTGCTGTTAGGAAAAAACCTCCCCTCCTTCCACTGACTTTGCAGACCCTCACACACAGCGAAAGCTTCAAGGCAAGTGAAGGCCCCAAATTTACATCCAGATAGCTCTCAGGGCAAGAATACTCATTAAAAATCTGAATGGGAGAGATGACAATGATATGGGGGTTACCCTGCCAAGCCCTTCACAACGCACCTCTGATTGCTCTGACAGCTTTCTAAGGGCTTGTGGGACCCGCATACAGACTCCTGGCAACATCATCAGCTGCATTACCAAGAGACGCAAGGTGGTACTACAGTAGCCTGCTCCAAACACTGAGTAAGAGATTCCCCTTTCCCAAAGAGCATCCCACATACACCAGCCAAAGGAGGCATGTGTTGTCACCTCTACTTTACAGCTGAAGAGCTGAGCAGGTTTAATGTGGCACCCAAATCCTATGGCAATCAACAGGACCTGGGCAGTTGCGTGCTTCTGAGGACTTGAGGCTCTACTTTAAAAACAGTTTGGTGACTGTTGTAGTATATGGGGTTTTTTTCCCCTTGCCACATGATGAAATCCTCAGGTCTGCAAGGTGCCTCCTTCCTAGAGAGAGTATATGCAGTGGTCTCCAAATGCAGGGGAATGAAGACCTTCCTCCACTAGCCATGTTGGAAAAAGGGAACATGTCTTTAGCACATCTAGCCAAGACATGGCCCTCCTTCTGCTTCAGCACCAGTCTTTCTATCCTTGCCGCCAGATTCAATTGCCCAATATTTCTGTTCAGAGAACATTTCCCACCCCATGACAGTAAGGAGCTTGGCAGTTCGTGTCCCAGGGAAGAGCGATAGAAGCTTTGGATATGTGGGGGATTGAAGTCAAGTATCTTCTTCATAACCAGTGGAGCAAGGATGAGATCCTGGGTCACCTGTGTGAAGAAGGACCTATGCAGACATGCACATTGTCACCTGGCTGTCTCTTGTGCAGGATGTATTCAGCTCAGGCTCAGAGCTTCTCTGTAGGATCAAGTAGCAGAAGGGACCAACCTACAACTCCTCTTTAGAGCTCTGGCATAAAGTCTAATCAAATCGTTGGCTGCAGAAGATATTAATGTGTTGGTGCCAGCTAGCAGAAATGTAGCATCTTCAGGTCTAGACAGTGGTTGAGCAGCAGTTCTGTCTGCCATGTCCACCACAACAGTGACAGACAATTACTAATGTATTTAGTCCAGATCTGGCAAAGCATCTTAGCCAAGATCACAGACTACTCTGTGGCAGAGCTGGGAACAAAATCTGACCCTCTGAGGTTCAATCTAGTGCTTTAACCACATGAATACATTTGTTGTGTTATCTGCTCCCCTTTTTCATGAACTCTACTTTACTGTATTTTTCATACCTAATTTGTTCCTGATCATAAGGAAAAAAATACCCCCCTTCAAATGCATATTTCAATGAACAAAAAGCAGATTCATGGACCTTAAAGCCTTTCCTGTTCTAAGTCTCTGTAAAATATGTTCTTTGGGTGTTCATTAATTACAAAGATTGTGAGATGGGAATTTTAAGTACAGTAATAAATCTATTCAGTTAAACCACAGTGCTGGGGATTTCATCCAAGCAGGGTTTTATGCCATTAGATTACAGCAAAAGTTTTCTGAGACATGAGGAACAAGTCAATTCTTCAGGGGCTTCAGCGATAACGCTGTGAATGTGCTGATCCCTCGCACAATGTGTTTCCACTTCAGAAGAAGAGGTAAGTGTTCCAGAAACACTGCAACCTGGGCACCAAGGGCTGCGGGATGGCTGGGGAGTTGTTGTTGCTGGCGAGGGACCAACAGATCCCCTAAATTAAGCAGGGTTGGCCATGGGAAGTGGGTAGGTAGAAAGAAGCTCAAGTAAAACAGGGAGCAACACAGAGATCTGAAGAACCTGAAAGTCACGGCCAGCGAAATGAACGTCTCTGTCTTGGTAGGGGTTCAATACTGGTGCCTGCACTTTACGTGCTGTTCACTATCCCAAGCTTCTAGGTATTGCATCCTTACAAACAGCCACAGACTTCGTTACTTGGTGTTTAATTTAAACACCTTCTGTCAGTCCTACAGATAATAACACAACTTTTTGTCTCTGCCCTGGTGGCTGCCATCATATTCACTGTTGCATTTGCTGCCCCTCCATGAGGAACAGGCATTGTGATAGCCTTTTCTATGACCTCCCACCAGGCCCTCTTCAAATCCCTCCTTCCCCCAAGAGTTAAACTAACTACAGACAAAGATCAGCAACCAGCGGGTACAGCTGATATTCTTCATATCTCCCAAGCTTTCATGTCTCTGAGACTTTGAAGCACAAAGCGTGAACGCTGCTGCTTCATGCCCTTGCAGGCTCCTGTCTTGGGGACTCCCAGACTGCACTCCTACTTGCCCAAACCTGTTTGCTGTGGGAACTCAGAGCACCTTTTGCCTTCTCCGGGGAGCAAACCTCCTCACAAGCACTGTTTCAGATGCTCTCCCTGCTCCCTCTTCTTGCCCTCTGACTCTTGGCATTTTCTGTCTGTGCTATTTCAGCCACTTTGCTCTGTGTCTTTCCAGTGGTGTGGGGCTAAGCTATAAAAGGGATCTGACTATCTTCCGTAGTCTCTTGGCACACAGCCTTGGGCTATACACAGCCTAGCTAAATCATTCCACGCATTCCTTTCTCTCCCAGGGAAGAGCGTAATTCATTGGAAAGGTTTTTCACCATGCCCTCCCGAGACAGAAAATTCTCTGCTTTGCAGCTGCCTTGACACATAGGTCTTGGGATGAGCTTATCTCAAGCATCTTTTGTGCAGAAAAATTCCATGGCAGCATCAAATAATAAACAGATCTCGAAAGAGCGTGCAATGTGCAAGCAGCCAAGAAAATGCTCTGTGTTCCTAGAGGGACATATCTACCCTGATCCTCCTCCCGCTGCCGTTATCCAGTTAGAAATACATGGTTTGAACCAACTGCTCAAATGTCAGCATTTTATTAAACCTGCTGCAGTTACTGTTCGGTGAACCACGATCCGGCTGCCTTTTCCACTACTGGCTCTGATGAACCCGTGGTTGCTGATATTGTATGTTTTCATTCTGAAACAGGCATGGTCACGTTGCGTTAAAGCCATGTCCCGCACCAGGGATAAGGACTGGCCACATTTTTAGCTTTCATCTACAGAAACTTGAGAAGCAAGACGCAAACTCACACAAACATCATCATGCCAACAGCTTGTCTTTGAAAGTGGGTCTCAGGAGCAAGAAGGGCATTTCCCTGACCTCTAAAGCCCTTGGCAGGTGTCAAAAGCCACAACTTTACTAAAGGCGTTTGCCCCAAGGAGTGAGCCCTGGCCTCAGGGCGGGGGCCATGGGGCACCCTATTTCTGGATTTCCAGTGCATAGCTCTTGGCACTGTATATATGTATTTTGTGCTTGTGTCTTCTCAGACAAAGTGTTTGAATTCACCATCTCTGTGTTGCAGCCCCAGAATGGTGTTTTACACTATGGTGGCAAGGACACTTGTCCGTCTTCGGGCGCACGTGGGGTGTCCTGGAGGTGACTGTGGGTGCAAGGTTTCCCGGGCAGTGCTGGAGGACCGTGTAGAGTGAAGGGTGCAAAGCTGCAGAGTTGGCTCATTCCTAAGGATAAATTAGCTTTTCTTCAGTCTGGATGATCAGGGAGGCAGGACTAGGAACAATTCAAGGAGATAAATTATACGATTATAGCAACAATCCCCGTCTCCTGCAGTCAGAAAGGTATGGGACAAGGTAGGCTAGAGTTTTGACAGTGTGTTGACATCTAGTTGTATCTCCCAGAAGCCTTCCATGCCAAAAGCCCATCCAAGTCCCTTATTACTGCCCATTTTCAACCCCAGGCTGGATATCCAACATCCAAGATGGCTAAAATTTCCAGGATCCAGCAGTTCACAGCCTGGCTGTTTTGCCCAGCTTGGCAAAAGAACTGAGAAACATCAAATTATAGAATGGTTTGGGTTGGAAGGGACCTTAAAGATCATCTAGTTCCAACCCCCCTTGCCATGGGCAGGGACATCTTCAACTAAACCAGGTTGCTCAAAGCCCCGTCCAACCTGGCCTTGAACACTTCCAGGGATGGGGCATCCACAACTTCTCTGGGCAACCTGTGCCAGTGCCTCACCACCCTCAGAGTGAAGAATTTCTTCCTTTAATATCCCAAATCTGTCTGAGCATTTGGACTGAGAAACGACATCCTTCAGCATCTGGTCTCACTGTGGACATGGGACCCTTCTGAGAGTTACACATCTCCTTCCTAGGAGATTACCATGTATGCTTATTCACTTGCACACCATATTTTTCTTGTGTTCCTAACAGTAACTGAATGTGTTATGGAGCGAACGCACATCATGTCTGTGATCTACAGAGCCAGCTTACTGGGAATTTGGAAAGGCCAGTACAACATGGTCCTCTCTATTTCAAACTTCAGACTGCTGGATAAATATTTGGCTTACGCTGTGGGCAGCTTCTGGAATGCAGCTGTGAGCTGTGCAAAGATATGAATACTTGGTCAGGGTGAGAGGGCACTGGCTTTCTCCAAAGAGTCTTATAACCGAAGAAATAACTTCTTGGAAGAGCCTTGCCATTGTGCATTGGATGTGCTGGATGGTCTCCAGAGGATGTCCCGGAGGAAATGGCTTTTCTCTAGCACAGTTAGAAATGTGACTGCGCAATCTGGGCTGTGGGCGATGCCCTCGTTAGGAAAAGGGCGCTGGGATTTTCAATGAGAAGCTCAAGCCAGGAGGGAATAATTTATGTGCTTTCTGATCATCTGCTCCGGGGCTTGTAGAGCACATCCTGTTTGAAGAGTCCATTTTTAGTAAGCGAAGAGCTTAACTTCCATTTGAAGTGCAGGGGATTCACCATGTGCCTCTCTGCTTTGCTAAATCTGAAACACTGAGCACGTACTCAGCGTTTTGGTGACTTCAATGAGAAAAAACTTCTGGGGGTCTGCTCAAGTGGTGACTAATTAATTACAGACATACCAATCCAGATACTTATTCCTGTAGTTTCGAGCCAAATGTGACTGTCATATTTCTTGCTGCTGGCTCTGTCTCCATTTCTTTTACTAATGGACCAACTGAGGTCTATGAAGTACTCAGAATATCAATGAAGAATTAAAGGTTTATTGTCTGAAGATAGCACGACCACAGATTTATCTCATTGATACATGAAAAAATTTAATATTTAGTATCGTGCAACAAACTTGTTTGCTGATGCAAAACAAGTCAGAAAAAAAGGTGAGCTATTAGGACGCTCACCGAGTGCTTGGTTTTCCAGCCCTGGCTCCAGCAACAGTGTCTGTGTTTGAGGGAACTGGAGCTCCAGGTAGTGCAGGATCTGTATTTATCAGCAGTATTTCTCTTGTCCCATCATTTATCACCATCTCATGGTTAACATTCTTACTTTCATAGGAGCAGACATTTAAAATGAATTAAATAAATTTATCAATGATAGAAAAACACGCAGGAATCTGACCACCTAACTAGGCATTGGGTATCATGCCTTAGCACAGAAGCAGTTGCCAAATGGGTGATCTGTTATTTACAGGTCCGGGAGTGAAGTGGCAGCAAAAGAGGAGTTGGCAACTTCTGCCTAATGGCAAAACTCTTTTCCTTGTTAAAGGGATTGGTATGAGCATTGGAGGAAGCCTGTTACTGGAGTAAAACCTTACACGTAGCCCTGGCTCAGGGCTGGCGTTTATTGTAGCAACAGATTGGAGACTTCCTCATCCGAGCAATATCCAGTACCTACGCTGAAGTATGGCAGATGAGATGTTTCCAGCTGGTTGCACGTTTTGTGGAGCAGACTTTACTTTGCACTTTCTCTTCTTGATTATGGCTTGTGCCACTGCTGCTCTAAGTCATCAAATAAGTACATTATTCAGAGTATCAGCTGTGAGAATGAAAGAAGAAATATTTGTCCCTTTAGTGAACCTGGAATAGAAAAACATCAGGAATGGCTGAGTAAGCATTAGCATGGGACACACATGTTGTTAATTTCCACATATTAGGATGCTATTTAGTTTAGTTAAGGGACTGAGGCCCATGTAAGAGGCTGCTCATTGTGTGGTCTGGTACCGCCTGCTAGAGCCTGCAAGGAAGAAGGCAGATGCCTACAACCTGCTCTCCAGGCTGTAGCCTCCTGAGGCAGCATCACCACATGAGCAGGAGGAGCCTGCATTTTGCATCAGCAAATCTTCAAAAACCTGGGAAAAAAAAGAAAAAAAAAAAAAAAATCCTTATCATCCATCCTTTACAGACAAGCAGGCCATGAACAAACACACAAAGAGATGTCCCGAGGGCACCTAGCAGCACAGAGCGTGGTACCCAACACACGGCGGTGAGCACAACCCACCTGGCTACCTTGCTCTGAGGGTCTGCAAACAAATAGGCGAGATCGTCCATCTACCCACCAGCCCAGGACTGTGGCCAAAAGGCATAAAACGCTTATATTCCATTAAATGCAGACGAGATTTTTAAGGCTGTAGAAAGGATGAGGTCAGGATGACCTGAAAGCCTGGAAGATATCAGCATCTTCCCATAGTGTCTTCTTCAGCTTCAAACTTTCTCTGAGTTTTTCCATCTAGGCTGTAAGTCATTTTGCACATTCTTTCTGTTACGCATGTTCATGCTACGGCCCCTCACAGGTATGATGTTCTCAACTTCTTGGTGCTTCAGTTATTGCAACTTCCTTTACTCTCATTCTGACAAATACGAAACAAAGGGGTTTTGCCACTCATTAAATAGTTTTAAATCATTTTAACCATCTCTCCTGACTTTATATACCAAAATGGGCTTCTCTTTTTTTAGCTCATAATCAAAACCGAGCTGGTTTTCTTACCTCAGGCCTCTTTTCAAGTTATGCTTGCCCTATCTTTTTTGTTTTGGGTCTACAAGTTCAGATCCCACCTACAATTGATGTATTTGCTATATCCTAGCCCTCTAAGCAAATCATTACACATGGACCTGGAAGAGATGGTTCAGTTCCTGGTTATGTCCTTCTTGTGAGATTTTGCTCTGTACTTCAGTTCCCGCACAGTATACAGAAGAATAACCCTTTTTGCCCACTATTTTTAACCGCTTATGTCAGTTATGCCTGTTTAGTCCATGTTTGTAGAACATCTCACACAGCAAAGCCCTGATCATAGAAGAAGACTTCAGACACTACCAGCACCTAAACAAAAATGACATTTCGGGGAAAATAAATTCTAGATTATCAATGAGGAATTCCCAATGATGCGAGCTATTTGGGTGCAGAAATGTCTCCAGAAATACTGAAAGTATGTAGGTTATGATAGAAAAACTATAGTAAATAGTGGAGGCCTATCCTTGCTGTTATATGGGGCTGGAGCAGAGAACATCAGACTCCTGAGGTCCTTTGCTCTAAAGTCCACTGGAAAGAAATCAAGAACCCCTGAGCAAGAGACAAAGGTATTGCCAGTAGCAGTCTGGACACACTGCAGGTGTGCAAGTGTTGTTCATACCCTCTCCAACTATTCAACGGGAATGGTAAGAAATTCTGAGCCCGGGGATATTTTGGGAGTATGTGTATTTGTACTTTTTTTACTTACTTTTTTTTTTCCACTCATAATCTGATCACGTTTGTGTTCTGGGGGGGAAAAAAAAAAAAAAAAGCCCTGGTGCAAACAATTATTGCCCCACACAGTCAAGACTGTTTTCATTTACTCCATTACAGCACAGACGAGTCGGAAAAGAAGTCTTAGTCATGAATCTAACGCCACATGAAGGGAAATTCCTGGGGAGTGAATGAGCGCAGCAATATCTCAATGTCTTTTTTTTTTTTTTTTTTTTGTTCTGAGCACTCTACAAGTAAACGTCTGCTAAACTTTTTTTAATGTTTTGTCATCGTTTTAGTCTGAAGTCAGCACTTCACATGCAGCGATTCTCCTCTGCACGGAGTTAGCCTGTATTGGATTTACCTTCCCAGTGTCATGATGAGGCGTATGGGGGTGTATTTTTGCTGGGCGCAGAAAAAGGATAGGATTTCCCCACCGCCACCACCCCACCCTGGGTCAGTATTGGTAGGACACGGTTCAAAACCTCCTGATACAGTGATCGCCTTGCAGCTAGACAGGTTCCTGATTCAAGTGGGGGTTGGATTTACCCGCGATGAACCCGCACTTCTCTCTGTTAGCCTGACAGTGAAATTTGGCCAATATAAATAATATTATCGAGCCTCGACATGTCTTACTCCATAGGAAGAAAGGCTTTAAATGGTTTAAATAGATCCCAGCAAATTGTCCTGGGAAATACTGCAGGAAATAAGTTATCAATAGTGAACTGCAGATAGTCCAGTGCCCCATCTTTGGTCTTCATTTCTGTATCTGCAGCTCAACAAGTGCAAGGGCAGCAAAACAGGTCCTCTGGGGAAACCTGAGGGCATGTTTATTGAAGGAAACATGAAAAATGGGGCTTCCTAAATCTCTCTCCATCCCCATTTGAAATGTTTAAGGTGGAAATCAGAGTTCAAATACCACTGGAACCTCTTAGACGTACACTCCTGTGGTTTCATACTTCATCCTTCTGACTTCTTAAGCACTACCACAAATTAACTAATAAATAACTGTATCTATGGCATTGCATACCACTTCTGAACACCCCAGGGCCTTGATAGCAAAAAACAGCAGTTGTCACTTCTAAGTCACTCCTTGCATTCAAAGAATGTGGACATCGACCAACCGACCACATTGACCCGGGGGGGGGGGAAGGTGGACCCATTTTAAAGATGGAAAATAGTGGCATAGACGAGGCTGGGATCAGCCTGACCAAAAGCATCCTAGGGTTTGAGTGACCCTGGGATCTCTTTGCAACCAAAGGGAAGACACTCCCAGGGCGCTATTCACCTTCGTGGGAAGCAGACGGCTGAAACAAGTCAGACGAATCGCAACCTAAAAGTGCCCACTTCTCTCTACTGACTGTAAAGGGAGTCATGGGCGACTCGATCATGTATAGACATCGGCACAACAGGGATCTAAAGCCATGTGTGAGGAATCACATCTTCCGTGGCTTGCCCAAGACCTGATAGCCATTTAGCTATTGCAGCAAAGTCTGAAGCTCAAGAAAAGAAAAGAAAAGAAAAGAAAAGAAAAGAAAAGAAAAGAAAAGAAAAGAAAAGAAAAGAAAAGAAAAGAAAAGAAAAGAAAAGAAAAGAAAAGAAAAGAAAAGAAAAGAAAAGAAAAGAAAAGAAAAGAAAAGAAAAGAAAAGAAAAGAAAAGAAGAAAAAAGAAAAGAAAAGAAAAGAAAAGAAAAGAAAAGAAAAGAAAAGAAAAGAAAAAAGAAAAGAAAAAGAAAAGAAATATATAACTGGTACTCTGGTCTGACGTCTGACTACTTTATCTGACTCAGACCCTGTTATTTGTGATTTTTAAATCTCTGTATCAACAGGAAGTCAATACATTGTGGACTACAGGATATGTAGCAACTTTCTGCTGCAATAGGATTGCCAGCCACAATGAAAACTCTGGGGGATCTGCGGGGGAATCAGGCTTATGCTTTGCGTACGAGGCATACAGGCGACGCGAGTGCCTTCACATCCTACAGTATGTTGCACAAAGCATGAAAGCTTGAAACAGCACAAGTGGAAAACCTGACCCAAAATATCCTGCAATTTATCTTTTGTATTACTTTTCCTTCCCACAGTTACTGCTGCACTTCTGAGTTCAAAACAGCAGTGGAGCAGCTGGACTGCTCCTGGCAGGAGGAATGGGAATTTGACAAATCCCCATGGATTTGAGACTTGGGACAAATGGTATCAACTCCAGAGACGGAACCCAAACCACACCCAGCCCTACCAGTGCTACGAGCTGTGGGGTTTAGGAGAAAGTCGGTGGCAAGAAAATGGTATTATCGTCTGGAGACGGTTCATTGGCCTGTGTTTGGTGGTCTCAGGACATTTCAACAGTGGTCAGAAGCCTACGAGAAAAATCGCCACCCCAGTTGATGCTCATCTGGGGCAGCCTGCACTCGCAAAAGCAGAGGTCTTTTCCAACCTCAATGATTCTATGATTCTATGATTCTATGATTCATCTGGGGCAGCCTGCACTTGCAAAAGCAAGGATAAGAACTGCTTGGACCTGTACCGGTATCCTTAGCTCAGAGACTGCTTTTTCCTTCTCATGGGGAGGCTCCAGCAGACACAGTGTGGAGAGCTGTAAGAGATGAGGGAATTTGCAATGTCTCTAGATTGAAACCACCAGAAAGCTTGAAATGGCAGAGTGGTGCCTTCAGCTGAAATAAGAAGGTGGAAAAGACCCAACAAGGAGATTTTTCCTCACCCTGGTATGAGCTCTGCTCTTTCCCAGGTTGGCCCTGGCTGCGTTCAGACCAGGATGGCGAGCGATGCTCAAGCGCTGTTTGATTTCTTATGTTGCTATTTCTAAGGACTCTATACCAACCCCTACGTTATGGGCACAACAAGAGAGTCAATTAACATAAATCACTTTTATTACTGTCGGTTACATTTCCTGGAGGTGTCTTTGCCACAACTTTTGAGGTCAAATTCCTTGGTGGACCTACATTCCCCTGTAAGGGATCACAACTACCATGCATGTCTTTCACAAGCCCCCGAAGCATTGGGTTTTGCTGCAGTTATTATTTACAGTCTTCAGTTTGGAGACTGAGTTTTACTGCGAAATTTTCAGGCAAATGAGTCAAAACTGGGTGCCTACAACCATATTTAGGCTTTCTGAGAAATGTAATCTCATTCAGAGAAGTGTCGAGAAGTTTTCTGTGTCAATGGAAAGCAGAGGTGCTCAGCACCTTTGAAATATTATCAGACTTGAAGCGTCTAAATATAGGTGTTAAAGCCTAATTTAAGAACATGATTTAAAAATGCTGGTCTAGAAAATCCTGTGGTTTAAGTTTTCTTCCCCCTGCGTATCTACAGAACGTAAAAGGTCTAGCGCAATGAACTGTCAAATAGTTGTGATTTTGAATATTTCACCTACCAAGCAGTTGCATTTCAGTAGGGTTGAGACATTTGTTCAAACTAGGTTTCATGTCATATATATGTTGTCCCATCGTATTTGGGGGGAATCTTGTTCCGAATAATTTTTTAAAATCACTATTTTAAGTATCTATTATGAGTAAAGTCCTATGAAGTCCTTCAAGCTGCAAAGCATGAAGACCTACGTTTTTACTTTTCTTGTGTAATAAAGCTAGAGTAAACAAATATGTACAAATATGTACACAACCCTTATGCCAGTTTTCAAAAGCAGAGAACATTATTTTGGTAAGATGTCATTTAACCAAGACATCTGATGAACTGTCACTGAATGACATAAATTTACGTTCTCAATTTAGTTTAACATCCTGTCCTGTATTTTTGTTGGGAAATACTCAGAAGAGCAATGGGATCAGCGGGGACAAAAAAAAAAAACCACAACAGAATCTCTCAAACTTTGCCCCTCTCCTAAACAGCAACATATCGCCCAAGAGAATGTTTAGCTCAAGACATAGATTTTGAACTCCAGGCCATGCTTTTTTCTGTATTGGAGCAACAAATTGAAAGAAACGTAGCTAACTTACCAGTTGCTTATTGAGATCTCATTAAAAAAGTTTCAGTTGCCATTTATTTCTACGAAATTATTCTCTTATATGGTCTCATTATCAGTAGGAAGTTGGGGGGAAAAAAAGATTTTTCTGATGCATAAATTTAATTATCTCATTTTAGGATCAGCTGTACATTTTGACAATCGTTTTTAAAAATAACCATGACTTTTATTGCTGGTTTGTTTTCAACGGATACCTGCTGAGTTTCTGAGCATGTGTATTATCTTCAGTAAGATGACATGTTTTCCCAGGCTTAGATATTTTAAGACAAATTAAGACACGATTTACAATTTACATCACTTTTTCCAAACAACCCGTCCCATGGAAAGTCCCCAGCTGTGAAGGTTTCACAAAAAAAGTGACGAACTGGTATTTGGCAACAAACCCGACAGACCATTTTAAAAATTAAACTCAAAAGAAAAGAGGGGGGGAGGAATGTGTGGTTTTAAAAAATTAACCAGCTTATATTGTCCCCTCCCTGTAAGCCCACTATCTTGCTGCACAACCAGTTACATCCTTGAAAGAAACCTTACTTGGTAACAGAGTCATGTACACAAAAGGATCACACCACACATCACAGCCACGATGATGCATCCTGGGCCTGATCCAGAGCAGGCTAGAGGTGATGGAAAAACTGTGCTTGCCTCTAAGTCATCCCAAGACGCACAGGACGTTACAGAGCACCTCCTCACTCACAAGGACTCCTGAGGAGACTGAGCAGATCCCACCTCTGCTCTTCTCAACAACATCAAGTTGAGTGAAAGTTGCTGGTCATCATCTCCAAGGCATCTGGTGGCCTTCCCCGGTATATCTGAAAGCCCCGCGCTCCTCAGAGCAAACCCAACCAGAGCTCTGTGGTTGTGTATCAATTGCAGACACGTGCGGCATGATCTGCTGCGATTGAACACATCATTGGGCCAGATGATGTGTCCTGAGATTGCATCCCATTCCTTCCCCTCTAGAAGGACCTGCACCCAGGTGTTATTCCAAAACACCGTTGAGATCCTTTATTCATCGCCAAGAGGTGGGAACATGTGGTGTGGCTCCAGTAGGAAGACAGAGTTGGGATGGAACCAAGCATTGCATCAAGTCCTGCAGATACAATTGTCTTTGCACCAACAGCCATGCAAACAACTCGTACCTCCAAGGAGTTATAGTGGCGACAGAACAGCACGCAACAAAAAGAGCTGTAACAAACTGAATCTGTAGTATGAAAAAAATGCCTAAAAACCAAGAAAAGCAGGCAAAAGTCTAGCTGTAAGTTGTTTTGTGTTTGTGCAACGAATGTGTCTGGCCCGGCTTTGAGTGATCTTTGCCAATTTGAGGTGAAAGTGTATGTGAGTCAATGGTTTGCTTAGGTGACTTGCGCTCTCCTGGCCTTGCAATGAGAGCACAGCCCAGGAAATTTGGTAAGAAGGAACAATTCTGAGAAAGCAAAGACTGGCACAAGATGATTTCTCTTGGCAGCAGCAATTTCTTAGGAAGAAACTACCACTTACTGCAGACACATCCCAGATGTCCAGCCTCCTCACCGTTTGGAGGGGGATAGCAGGAGACCTCTGCCTAGGGAGAAGCACACAGCTCAGGACATCACAGTGTCATTTGTTTAATCTTTTTTAATGCTCTGTAGGCTTCTATCTGTTAGGCTCTGCTTATTATTGACCATCAGACAACTCCTAGACAGCAGCTCTGTTTCTTTATGTTCAGTTTCAGCTGAACTTGGAACAGCAGCTTAAGAAACTTGACCTCTCAGCAAAGCTTGGTGTGAATCCATCCCATGCTGGAGGCTGCAAACGTCCCTTAGACGTCTTAGGAGTGAAGAGTTTAAGCGTTCGTTGCCCTCAGATCTCTAACTCTGTGAGCTTCAAAAGCGGTTAATTGGGTGTGATGCTGCAATATTACACTTTAGCCCCTTTTTTGTGAACAAGGACCCAGCCTCCACCAGACACAGACGTGAGACGTCCTCAGACCAGGTTTGAAAGCAAGCGCTGATAAAAGCAATTAAAATGAAAGCTGCTTTGAGGATGCAAAGGTTACTAGGTAGGAGTGAAAGCAGAAGACGGCATCAGGCTAGAGCAGAGGAAATGAAGAAATGGAAGCAGCCTATGCAATGGAGACCTTGCTGCTGGAGGAAACATCTCATCATACCTCCGACCGGCATCATTCATCTCAGAGCAGAGCCGCAGCGGCAGCAGCATGTTTGGGGGAGTTTTTCCTCTCCAGATCTGCTGGCAGGGGGGGGTCATGCTGACTGAGACCGACTTAGACTCACGCTGAGCTCTACCCGCGCACGAAGGCAGCAGCGGGTTTGCAAGTACGTCTTGCCCTTCTCAGAAATGACTGTCACAAATTAGGGGAAGACAGTTTGAAATCCTGCTAAACCTCCTCAGGCTGCAAGTCCTCATAGCTAATTATAGCTGAGACAACCCTGAAAACATCTGGGCTATCAAAAGCCGTGTCTGTCACACAATACCTGCTGATTTTGTCTCAGAAAATTTGTCCCAACACAGGACTCAGACAACTGAGTTCAGGGACAATTTGAGCTACGAAGAACCTCTGTCTTTGTTTAATGGTATTGTGCAGAATCGAGTTTAGCAGCTGTCCCAAACAAATCCACTAGAAAAGCAGGTCAGTAGGCTTTCATCATCTTACAGATAAAGACATAAATCCACAGCGTTGATCGCTTTTGCTCATTACAAGCCCAGTCTTTGCCAAATCCCTGCTCTGCCACTCCATCCCTCCTCCCAGGCTGCAGGGCAGTGCTGCTCGCAGACCGTCCAACAGCAAAATAGTCAACTGCACTCCAGCGACGGGTGAAGTGACACCTAAGTATCACATCTTGGGGACAGTGCTTGGCTCGGTTATGCTCACACTCCTTCATCGCTGCCTGGCTCCAGTGACCTGCACAAGAAGAGGATGGGATGGGGCTTGCACCTGCCATGGGCTCAGCTCCTGATGTTGCTGCAAGGACTTGTGCAGACCCCAACGCCTCTGGACAGACACTTCGTGGCCTCAACGTGTGCAAGGTGGGGACATCCCCAGGGGCTGCCTTAGAGGCTGTTTTTGTGTGCACGCTGATTAACATGCCTGGAAACCACCACGAGAGGTGAAACCACTGAGGAGATGCTCAGCAGCCTGCCAAGGCAGTAACTCAACCGCAGTGCAGCACAAGGGCACCTCGAAGCACTGGCAGCGGTTGTGTAGGGACAGCTAAGAAATGGTGCCAACCCATTTTTGCCCCACAGGACCCAGGCACAGCAGAAACAATGTTGTTTTGATACATTTTGGGGCAGAAGATACTGAAATCCAGTCCATGTGGGCCCCTCTCGAGCCTCCTTCTTGTTCTTACAGGTAAATGAGGGGGAGTTTATACGGTGAAACTCAGCAATTTACCTATAGCCATGGGGCCTGAGGCTACTTTGAGAAAGGACAAAAAAAATTGTGCCGACCAGCAACTCCTACACATTATTCCCACACACCAGATAAGATTTGTCTTTCAGATTAAAAGACCGTGACATTTACAAACCACCATACAGTGTAGGCTTCTTGATAAATAATTATTCAGTGGCAATTCCCCAGCTATTCCAGGTCAAAAGTAAACATTCAAAAAGAGAAGACACTCATGAGACTTCACAAGGATGAGATAGGACTAAAGGGCTGGAGAGAAGCCAATCAATGCACAAGCGTAACTGGGCACACAGACATCTATGTCATTTACCGCGAGATGCATGCAGTGTTTATAAGGTAGAAAGCCAATGAAACGGTGCTAAGAAAAGAGACAGGTAGCAACGGTCAAGATGAATCCTTTGTGCAAAGGTAATCTGTAGCTCTGATCTGCGTTGTGCAATGGGAGGTGATTAGGTACGGCATTGAGCAAACACCCGAAGCCTGGCTTTTAATAGTCACAACGATGCTCGGAGCAGTTCCCGGATACGCTGGGATTGCTCTGGGAAGGAAAATTCCAGGGTCACCGAGGTAAATGTCGATGAACCTTGTGTTGTGCTGGGTTCCCGGTGCTGTAAAGGAAGAAATCAATCTGCTTTAGTCATTAGTACAGCAGTTATTTCTATCCACATATCCACACTGGATCGTGCGTGGGAGAGTGCCGTATCGATTGCATTTCTTACAGCCCTGATTGGGAGGAGTGATTAGTGCACCAATTTTCCTTGATGCTTCGCCACGTTTACTCCAGCAAAAACTTTCACTCCCATGGAGTTGTACTGGTGTGCATCTGGGGAACAAGGGAAAGAGCAACCACCAGGCTGGGAACAAAAGCATAAAGCACCAAGATTGGACATGAATTAATAATATTACATGGTTACTCACCCTTTTGAGCAAATTTCACTCGTGTGCAGGGATGGAGGCATGATACATCACTGACTGTATCCCTCTGCTGCTTAACAAGAACCCTGAAGCAATTTTTTTCCCTGTTTATGTCACTGAAGCATAGCCTGGTCTTTCCTGACTGCCCCAATACACTGATTAATGTAATTAACAGTCATATCTTATGATTATTCCAACCCGCTTATTCCACTCAGCCTGAGCAGAAATTCACTTCCCTCTCAAAAAAAGGCCAATGATTTTTATTATTATTTTGTTTCAGACTCTAAACGCCCTTCAATTTACATCTGTGAGTCAATCCCCTCCAACTGTGAGCCACAGATTGGCAGCTTCCCTGGAAAAGCAGCTTTCGTCCTTCTCAGCATCGCTGCGAGAGGGCAAAAGCATCGTGCTAAGGGAACGATCACCTTGCTATTATTTTTCAACACCTTTGTCTTCACTCAGAATTTTAACGCGGACAAGAGGTGGCAGCTGGGGTGTTTTATACACTGAAGTCCCTGAGCAAGTTCCCTCTGCTGTTGTAAAGCAGGAATGAGCATAAACTTGGTACAATCACATGGAGGTATCGCCACAAGTATTGTGAGTCCTCCTGGGGACTTTACAGGTTTTGGATAAGGAAACCCATTCCCTCCATCAGGGTGGGATTCAAGGGTGGCGTGAGAGATGGATGTGGATTAGGCATAAATGAAAGTATGGAGTTTATAAAATTTAGCCTAGGAGACAGCTAGGTTTGGGTCCATATTGAAGTTAATCCCATGAGATATAAATAGTGGAATTTTCACAAGGTCAGAGGTGCGGGCTGCACTTGGTTACATCTGGGCTGGACCGGGAAACAAAGCTTGGGTTTAAATAAACAGCTTAAACCTACGTAGAGAGTCAGTCACTGCAACTCTGAGGTCGTTGGTCCTGATCCTGAACTCAGTGACACCCCCTTTTGCTATAGGACAGATTCAGGGATGCCTTTAGATAGACATTAGCTTAGACATATGGAGAGAGTTCTGCCTACCCATCAAAACTGTTATGAAGGCCCAACAACTGGCTTTAGAGCCCCGTATTCCTCTTCCTCTACATGTGCAGTTTCTGTTAAATCACTGAGCAATTTACAGATGGGCTGAAGTCTCAGGAGGATTTTTTTCGACCTTCGTTACTTTATTAGTTCTGTTTATCTTTCTGTTCCATCATGACGGCTGAAATAATCCCAGCCTTTAGGAATAAACTCAGAGTTTCACCTGTGTTTAGTTAAAGACCACGAGGTACAATACTTCCCACAAACAGCCTTGTCAAAGGAGTCATGCATCATGCATTGTGCTGGAAATTATATTATCCAAATTTAGTGTCCATTTGATGCCCAATGAAGCTGGTGGAAACAAAAATGCTGGCAGCAACTAAGGAAAACAGCTCTTTATTTTTTGTTCTGCCAAGATCTCAGCTGAAAGTTTGCTAAGAGATCTCCCAGTCCACCTCCTTTCATTACAAACTAGCCGACTCTCAACTTCTTTTTTTCTTTTTTTGTTAAAAGAAACTGCAGATCTGACTGGCAAATTGTGTTATGTTTTTGTTTGTTTTTCTTAAGTGTCTGATAATCCATATAAAAGACTGAAACAGAGTGTTACTGGACAAGTTTCAACTCCGCAGAAAGAAGCAATAGCAAAACAAAACAACAAAAAAGCCCTCAATAAATCTCCAGTTAAAATGTTACATATGAGCAAACTACTGGCATCACTTTCTGCTCTTGAGATGAATCTTCATCCATCCCCCATGTAAGCCTTTTAGCCAAAGTCTTTATTGGCCAAGTATAGTTCGTTCAGGAAGGTCAAGCCCTCAACCTCCAGTCCTTCTTCTGCTGGCAGCCTGGAGCCTGAATATTTTGGGACAGATGTTCAGGGCTGTGGATCACTAAGAAATAGGGGACCTGTTTGCTTTTCTTGGAGTTAGTCTGGAAGGTATCATTCAAAGCTCTTTTTGCTGCATGAGGGATTTTTCATTTTAGTTTTTAACTAAGAGATCTGTTACCTATTTTCTTGTTGTTAGTGAAATAAACCAGAAAGAATTTCTCTTCTCATTAAAAAAAAAAAAAAAAAAGACTGTAACAATGGTCCTGTATGGGGGTCTTAAGAAAAGAGCACATAACAACCACAAAATGTTCAAGGCAAGTGGAGAGCTCCATAACCTTCATCCAGGAGACACTGACAGCAGCAATCTGTGCTCCACAACTTGGGCTTTCATCCAGTTGCTGCTCTGTGCAGGTTGTACAGGTGCACCAAGGTCGTATTTCTAATAATCTCCTTGGGGACAAAGAGCAGAAGAATTTACATCCTGAATGAAATGGGAATCCAAGAGAAGATGACACTGAGTTAATGACTGGATGTCCAAGCTTGGTCTCCAAACCCATACTTGCAAAACTGTGGAAGGAGCAGGGATTTTGTCAGAAGGTCACTTATTATGTGTAGCCTGAAATGGCTGGAGTGTGAGATGGTCATCAGGGGAACAGAAAAATAGTAAGAACAGGCAGCACTTTTCAGCTCCTGAGTGTGCGTTGGAAAGAGACCTGGCTGCATCCTTCCTCCTACTCTTCCCTGTGCTGGTTTCCCCAGGAAGAAGACCTGGGTGCGTGTATGGGGAGGGAGCCAAAGCACGTTCCAGCAGGTCTTTTGGTTGAGGTGGTTGGCCCCAAGTTTAGATACTTTGGTAGACAATCAACTCAGATGAAGTAAGGGAGCCTCTGCATTTAATGTAACTTTAGTTCCCTATTAAGTTTCTGAAATAAACTTATGTCTTCAGCTTTTCAACAATGTCAGAAGAATTTGCAAGAGGTTTTTCATATCTCTCCTGAACTTGGGTACCCAACTTCCACTTGGGCTGTACCCAACACACCTGAGTCTTCCTAGGAGTTTTGTCTCCTGTTTCTACTAAGACCAACAGGAATCAGACCCCCGTTCTACCAGAGGGATACTTGGGTGATACAAGAGGTGTTGTGATATGTCCCGTTGCATGGCCCTCAGGAAGACAGCTTGGGAGGATCTCGTAATGCCCAGCTGGGCACCCAAGCTGTCCATGCACTGAACCAGCCGTGTCTGAAAGGGCACACACCACTTCCATCAATGCCATGACACTCGAGCCAGAAGCAAGAGTTTCCCAAGAGATGGGTGTGCTTACAGTGCATGAGTGTAGACCATGATGTCACCCTGCCAAGGTGGGGCTCAGGGCTTCCTCCCCACACCCTGCCTTCCTGCCCAAGCACGGCAGCAGACACCCCTGTCCCAGCCTCTCCTCGCACTGGCCGGACAGAGTATGCAGTACTTACACCTCCTACAACTAACGAGGCCAAAAGGAGAGCTGGGGAAGGGGTCTGACTCCAGTCCTGGGGTAGAAGACTCAGTTGGGAGGGAGGTGGGGAAGGAGATACCTGAGATCCTGGTCCCTCCACACGCATTTTGCTATTTGCTTGCTGAAATGGTGTTTCATCTGGATTCCCTTCAGCAGTCCACGACCACAACACAGTCAGACTTTCCCGTTCCCCACCCTCCCTACATGAGAGGCACAGCAAAGCTCTTCAAGCATCATATGATGAATTCAAGGGAAAAGCATCAAAGACAGGAATGGTGCTCACCTGCTTTCTGAAACACTTGAGCTAACTCACGCTTTCCCCAAATTAAAAACAAACCAGGAGAAGATGAACACAAGGAGACCAGGTAGAAGAACACATATTTGATGCTGTAAACGCTGTAAGAAAAGCCCTTCCCAGTTAGGCTGGATGCCTGTCAAACACAATTTTGTGCTATTTACTCATAAAAATACATTTGAAATGAATTACCTGTGTGTTTACTTTGTCCGCACAGGAAAAAAAAAAACTAGACCAAGAGCACATGTGAGTCTCTTCAACCAAATTACTATCAGTCTCACTGTATCTAGTTTGGTTGGTTGGTTGGTTTTGTTTTCTAGTATTTTTAATTATAATTCTTACATTGCGAAGCTGTAAAAACCAAGGTTTTTTGCTGTCCCACAGAGTTCTGAGAGGCTGCAGAAAAATAACATCACTGGAATTGACTGTCACCCAAACAAGGTAAAATTGATCGCATGCTTTCCCGAAAGACAAAATACTTTGGAAAAGACATGGGTATTCGCTGAGAGGAATGGTGTATTGCTGAGTCTTGGACAAGCCAAGGGGGCTTGGCCGTTCTGGTATGGTAGGTAAGCAATCTGCAAAACTGCTGTCGGTAATTTCTGGTAGTCGGCAGAAACATGCACCTGTTAGAGAGGCTAACAGTGACCCAGGATCACAGCCAAACGCCACAGATGACGCTTACAAGGTTGTTATCACACGTGTTTTTGCAGGAAGTACAGTGCAGTAGGGCTGGGTTTCTGACTTGGGTCCCCTGAGAGGAGAAAGAGGCGGTGGGCTCCCTTCATTTCCTCTGGTTTGATCAATGCAGAGCAGTATGTGGGCACGTTCAAGAAGGACAGAAGAAAGCAAGCATGTGAGTTCATTTAGCTTCCCTAAATAGTTACAGAGTTCACCAAAGAAAATAATGCGTAGCTGGTTTCTTCCTTCCCAGTCTTCTAGGACTTAAAAAATACATTTTTGAGAGAGAGCAACTCTTTCAGGACATGTTTTTGTTAGTAAGGGAACTGTTAACAAGGGCAATTGCCCACTGAGGGAAAACAAGACACCGAGAAATGAATTAAAATACACTGGGACTTGATGATGCAACGATTGACACTGGAAACACAAATGGCCTTGTGATTCTTCACCAGACCTTGCAAAAGAGGCTTGGAGCCTAAGAAATGGTTGGCTACGGGTCCAATTTCTCTCGGCAGAGGTGCTACCACTGAAAGTTTGTGGCTCCTGGAGCACGACACAAGTTTGCTTGTCAGCCTTCTGTTGCTGTTATTGGCATTATACATATACAGGGACACCTGCACACACAAAAAAAGGAACGAGAGACATGTTCTTTGCCTCACCTTTACTAAAAATAGGGTTCATGAGAAAAAATCAAAGATGGAAAGCATATTCTTATGTTCCTACATCAGAGTTTATCAAGACGTGGTGTGCAAAGGCACATCTAGTGGTGCACAAAAGATCAGGAATGATAGCACCTTCATAATATTTTCAGTTTAAAGTTGGATAGAAAGTTGCAGCTTGGTCTGTATGAAGTTTCAAGGACTTTGACGGTTTGTGGTCCAAAATAATCAGGAGCCTCTTCTCTAGACAATAAGAAATGGGCAAGGACTTTCCAGCTTCTGAAGAAAATGTAGTGTAGCCGGAAGCGTATCTAAAAGATGAGGAAATACCTTGTGAAAATTGATATACAACCCAACATAGTCTTTCAGGCATAATCTACTCTAGTAAACTAAACTCTATGAGGACTCAGACTCTGTGTGTCAGTGTCAGTGCCGCTAAGCTATCCCTGGTACACCTCTGCCCTGGATGAATCAACCCTCTCCTACAGTGCCACTAAGTACAGTCTGGGATAAAGCACAAGATGTTCAGACACCACATTTTGGTGACAAATAGACTTTAGTAGTAGGACATGGGCTATCCCGTGCCAGTTGGCCTCGGTGTTGGAAAGCAATCATGGACAAGTTTGATTTGCTAATGTAGACATAGCCTTGGAGAATGAATCAGTCAAGGCACGCTTAAGAGACGGAAATAAGTGGGGCTGTTGGATGGGACAGTTCTTGTGCAACTTCAACCCAAAAGAAGAGGGTCCATATTCATGTCCTGAGCCTAAGAGAAACAATACTTCTGCCTTCAGGGAAAGGACTCACAGAAATGCCAACATGTTTAGCTATTTGGGTTGAATATGGAGGTCACGATCTAAAGATATTGAGTTGTTGCTTACTGCTTCTTAGATTAAACACAATGAACATGACGAGGCCCATCAGCATCCCAGTTCTTCCTTGTTTTTGCTGTGCAAACACCCCTTTTGGCCACTTTAGAGATTCGGCCTGGCTGCACAAAGCCAACAGCAAAGGAGCTGAAGGAGCAGCGCTAACACATGTCAAATAATTTTGTTTTTGATGAAGAAACCCGTTCATGGGGACAGATTGATGCTACTCCGCACTTCATGAGTGCAACCTGCTCTTGACAAAGCCAGTGGGTCAGTGGCAAAGACAAAAGACAAACTTCGGATTTGAGTCCTAAGCCGGTGCCCCAGTGTCTCCAGCTGAAAACTAAAAAAAAAAAAAGAAAAAAAGAAAAAGTTAACAAAGAAACAAAAAAAAAACAAAAAAGGAAGAATTTCTGATAACTGCTGCCTGGAAATGTGGCTGCAGTGGCTGTGGATAATTGATAACAATATAGACACAAAGCAGACACGCTGCCCCAGTATTTGTTGGCAAGAATTGTCCAGCAACTCAATCCAAGCTGCTGAAGGGAGTGTGAGATGGGAAGGGAGCCTGAATATGTTGCACAGAGGAATTTCTATCACATGTTACACTTCACATGTGGTGTTTTTTCCCCCCCACCTACTCACACTGTAGGTTTGCGACTTTAATCTGTTTATTTTTAGTGGGAAGCATGAGTAGGTAAATATGTGCTCTGAGCTGATATTTTAGGCAGGGAGGTTTAATTATGTATGTGTGCTAATTGTTGTTATGTTTCTGGGTATTATTGATTTTGGACTCGCTCCTGCACACCCCCACACACCAGAAGAGGAGAAGAAGTTGTTTGGCTGCTATCACAAACACTCACTGCTACTACTGTACAAAATGATCAGGGTGAGGGTTTTTCCCCGCCTGGTTCGTTGTTAAAAAAGTTGGAGCTGCTGGAAGCTGCCAAATAGGTCTTGGGAAAGAAGCCTCTTGTTTGTCTACAGGGTGAGTAGAGGAAAGACTATGGCCATGCACGTTGTCCCTACGGTACACCAGCAAAATGCAGCCACCGAGACGTTCAAGTGAGACACGGACTGAGCCTCTGCTCTTGCTCTGCATTTCCTTCTTTTGCTGCAACAAGCGATGAGATCAGCTGTACCAGCACAGAAACCGGCTACGAGCTTTGCCCACGCTGCTAAATTCGTTGATGACTTACGCCTCGCTGCCTCCAACAAGTCAACGAAGCTGCTCAGGGCTCAGGTCAGTAAGAAACGGAGCCTTTCTCCTTCTGCTTACATGGTAAGTCTGCAATCCTTCAAGTAGTTGTGTAAGCACTTGGCCATGCCCCAGTCACCCCAAATCCCACAAGCAGCACGAGATTCCTCAGTCATGCACAGATACGTCCTAGGACATCCCTGCACGGGAATGTTTGCTGATGAAAACTTTATAACCTGGTAAATTTGCACTGAACTTGGGGTCTTTATGCAAATCTTTCCTGACTACCTATTTCATTCAGACTTCTTGGGTGAAAACCTCCAAGGGTAAATACCTGGTTTTCTGGAAACACTCAAGTTCTATTCCAAACTTGATCCACATGGTTTGGGTAACACCATAAAAATAAAATACAGTATAAAAAATGCTGAAAACCTTAAAGCAGATAGGCAAACATATTACAAGGTATGGTAAAATGGCATGATTTTGATTAAAACCAAGAAGAGATAGGCAGACCAGAGTTTCGTCTTCAAATGACCCAGGCCAACTTGGACTAGCTGAAGACCTCTCTTAATATCAGCCAAAGCTTTATCCCGTTCCATTTATTTTCTTGATCGTAAATCAAACTCTAATTAATCACCGCCAACCCAAGCAATCTCCTCTAATCACCTTGCCATGACAATACATACTTGTAATATTGCAGATGCTCAGGGACATCTTATAAACAGGATGTAAGTGATCGTGTATTGAAAAATAACTAGATTACTGCAGTTGCTAAATATTATTACAAGTTTCATAATACTATGTGCTTTATGGCCAACATATAAAACAGCAGCTGCTGTTAGAGGAGTTTGTTTTTCCACTCATAATCAAATTTTGGCTTGTGAAAGGGTGTTATTTTGCTACCCTCATTCTTTTTCTGGGAATTGTTGCACCAAGCACAGACAGGAAAAAACTGTCTTCCTAACTCTTTTTCATGGGTTTCTTTATTTTTGTCTTGAATCCACCCACCTACTCCCCCGTCGATTGCTGATAGCTCTCCTCTGTTGCTTTTGTGCTGCTGGAGACAGCTCATTGTGTCTGCATTTACATTGCTAAACCAGGGGGGTTTCCCAGATCCTGCGTCCCGGTAGGTGCCCCAAACCAATTCCTGAATCCGTATCGCAATGCTAATTTTTTCTCAGGTTCTTGAGTAAATTACAGCAACGTAAAGACAGAGGGTGTTTTTTGACACACATAACTGTACCCAAGGGAGAGAGCTCCACTAGTCCTGCCAGAAGAAGGGTGACAACCTTCTTATAACTGAGAGCATCAACTATCAGGGAGGAAAATCTAGACCAGGACATGACTTTCCTATACCATTGCAGCACCCTGAAGGTCTACTGAAGGGTCCGCCTGACTCACAAAGTATAAAGCTAGACCAGGACATAACTTTCCTATACCATTGCAGCACCCTGAAGGTCTACTGAAGGGTCCGCCTGACTCACAGTCAAAGTATAAATCAAGGGTCAGACAGATGAACGCAGACAGGGGAGCAGAAGGAAGCACTGAGAGCAACCAGCAACAGTCACGCCCAACAAAAGTCATCAAGGTTTCTGCATGCGTTGATGATGTAGGTCTATCTGCAGGTGTCTATAGGGGAATTTTCCCAAGGATGAGGCACAGAATGGAAAAGCACAGACATGTATTTTTGGAAGTCTAATAGATAAGCAATAATAGCCACATCCAGGCAGAAGCAGTTGGTCTCTCCACGTTGGATGTGAGAAGACAGAGGGAGCAATGTCTGTGACAGAACAGAGATGGAGTAGGTGTCACTGAACATTTTCCTACAGACCTTTCTGCAAGGGCTCCTCTATCTCTAGTCTTATTCTGTGTATTGGTGTTCGACTGGGTCCTGACTTTGGTCCTCTGTGTTTCCTTCTATCCAGCCTTCTCCTGGCCTGTATCAGAAATGGTGTGGCCAGCAGGAGTAGGGAAGTGATCGTGCCCCTGTACTCGGCACTGGTGAGGCCGCACCTCGAACACTGTGTTAGTTTTGGGC
>NW_008796046.1:1804348-1806703 GCF_000699145.1 Aptenodytes forsteri | reverse complement strand
CCCATCCCTGGAGGTATTGAAAAGACGAGTAGATGAGGCGCTTAGGGACATGGTTTAGTGGACATGGTGGTGTTGGGGTGACGGTTGGACTCAATGATCTTAGAGGTCTTTTCCAACCTTAATGATTCTATGATTCTATGATTCTATGATCCACCTTCTCTCCTGACGTATTTCATCTGTGCTTCTCCTGCCATGCAGCCACGATGCTGAACCTCGGGCACTGGGCTCCGACCTCTCTTCCCCCTCTATCCTGACACTACCCATGGGGACCTCCCCCACCAAGACCTGCACTTCAAACACACTTTTTTCCAGAAATGAACACATTTTCCTCCCAGATCCCACTTCTCCACCTTCTCTTGACTCCCAGACCTTCGACTCTTTTTCCTCCTTTCCTGTCTTTGCTGCAGCACATCACTTGCTCTTTTCTTTTGTTCCCAAGTCCACACTTCCCTCCTGAAGTCCGAGACCTCACACAGTATGCAGTCACACACTTGAAGTTATAAACACAGCTGTCCTAAGACTTCTCCTTTTCTACCTGCACTGCCCCCCCCCCGCAACCTTCATAACTTGATTTTTTCCTGCCAGGACCAAGATCTAGACCATTATTTCACACTGCACTGGCTTATCTCTATCTTCTCATCTAATTTCTTGTTTTGTCTCTTCACATTCTTGGCCTTGTGCCTTTGCCCCTTCCCTATGTTCATCTGTCAAACATCCTCTTTTCTTCAAAACGCTGCTTAAAATTCAGCTCTCCAAGCAGCACTCCTCTTTTCTAATCACTAGTAACCCCAGATAATCCGCACGATGAAATATTTTCTCATGTTCTGCCATGTGTTTAACTCAACTACTTTAGATTTCAAAGTCTCCTAGACAGGGAGTATGTCTTATCTGTAATCTATAAAATACTGTTCACATCTATGCTACTCTACAAATGTTATCTAATAAATGGAATTCACTGCAGCGTATTTATGATCAGCTACAAAAGGATGAGGAGGACCAGCTAAGATGTGAAGTTAACCATTTAAAGCCTAAAACAAGGAACCCAGCAACATGAAGAGATTGATTTTGAAGTGAGATTTTGCTTTGTACTGTAAAGAAATTATTATTCGCAGCTACATTTGAGCAAACAGCTGGGTTTTGCTTCATTGCTTCCATCCAGGAGGAATTTACTCTAAAACACGTGATCAGGATTGTGAGTAAGCATCTCGCATTGCTTTGCACTAATAGCAATTGCTGTGCTAACAGGTAAGGTCTTGACAACCACAGGACCATGCTCAGGACCATGCTCTGACCCTCTTTGGCTTATTGGGAGAGTTGTAGCCCATGAAGTCAGGCTACCGGGAGCATGTGTACTGCCATAAGTCAGGAGAGCAGGGAATGAGATAGAAAAGATAAAAGTGGTTTTTGAAAACTAAGACGACTCCAGGATGACCTTCAGTTCTGTTGTAGGCACTGAGGTGGCACCTCCTGACCTTCTACGTAGTGGGAACGTCATTTGAGGGTAGAGGGAAAGGCAGCTTATAATACTAGACCCTCATTGAAGCATGCTCCAGCTCTAAAAACGACATCACTGCAAACATACTCAGCGTTTGCCCAGCTGCTCTCAGCAAATGGTTTAGCAGAACATATGGCAGCAGCTGCTGTATCTTGCACACAAAGTCACCACCTAGATTGCTTTTCCCTGTAAACTGAAGTTACAATGTGCGTCTGTTCCTAACGTCCCTATATTCCACCAAAGTGAAGAATGATTCTGGCTGACCTGCTGCCTTTGCAAGCATAGCCTTGATGCTGGGACCAGAAGGAAAGAAAAATGAGCGTTATCAGCAGCTAAAAAAGCCCAATTGCTGCGAATGCTCCGAAGAGCATCTCAGCACCGTTGGCTGCTGAGCCGTGCAAACCACAGCGGTTCCAGTGGGGAAGCAAGTAGTTACCGTCACGTGCTTCCAGAAAGCAGTACATTTAACCGATTGCTAGCTGAGGTATACCACCCTACCTATCTCTAGATATGTATTTATCATAGAATCATAGAATGTCTTGAGTTGGAAGGGACCCATAAGGATCATCGAGTCCAAATCCTTGCTCCTCGCAGGACTACCTAAAACTAAACCATATGACTAAGAGCACCTTCCTAAGAGATTTATGTTGCTAGAAGTGCTGCAAACGACACCAAGCTGGGCGGGAGCATTGATCTGCTGGAGGGTAGGAAGGCTCTGCAGAGGGACCTGGACAGGCTGGATCGATGGGCCCAGGCCAACTGTATGAGGTTCAACAAGGCCAAGTGCCGGGTCCTGCACTTGGGCCACAACAACCCCATGCAGCGCTACAGGCTTGGGGAAGAGGGGCTGGAAAGCTGCC
>NW_008796046.1:1799103-1803971 GCF_000699145.1 Aptenodytes forsteri | reverse complement strand
TGGAACAGGCTGCCCAGGGAAGTGGTGGAGTCCCCATCCCTGGAGGTATTTAAAAGACGTGTAGATGAGGCACTTGGGGACATGGTTTAGTGGGCCTGGTGGTGTTGGGTTGATGGTTGGACTCGATGTTCTTAGCGGTCTTTTCCAACCTTAATGATTCTATGATTCTATGAAACCTGGCTTCTGGCTAATAGCATTGAAAAGTCCATACTATTCATAGAGAATGCACATGCACAATAAAACTTAAGGTGAAACAAGTAATTTTCTCATTTGAAGAACAAATCCCAGCATATAACTAACTGGAATTGAGGCTCATGAGCAGGTTTGAACTAGTGTAGCTCTATGGCCATCAGCGTGGGCTGATCGATGTACGCCCTCTTTGAACCCAGCCAAACGCTCTTGATCAAGCCCTGCAAAATACTTCGTCTCATATCAGAACCACAAAGACCCTGACCAGCCCTCAGACATCACTGCATGGTCATATTTGTATAGTTGCAGCTATGACTTTTAAGGATTCTTCAGTCTAACTCATAATCTTGGCCTGGAATTAGGTAATGAAGATTTTTATATATATATATATATATAACCTATAACCTAATAGCAAGATAAGGCTAAAAATGAGCATTGCTCATATATATAACCTATAACCTAAGAGCAAGATAAGGCTAAAAATGAGCATTGCTCATTATCAACGGCACAGGCTTTGTCTGAGGAGCAGATGGTGCAGGGAAAACCCTGGAAGAAGATGTCAGTCGTGTTTTATTGTTCAGGCATCACCCAGGGACGTTGCAGGGACGGAAGGAATCGTGCTGGAGGAGGGCAATGATTTGCCAATTAAAAGCTGCCAATTAGGGAGAGAAGTTGCAGGACCCTGTGGGGAGCTGCTGAGCGAGAACACCAGACGAGCAGCAAGAGCAGCAGCTCGGGATGGCAAACTGGCCCGAGGAAAGACACAGGGGTTGGTTAATTACACAAGGAGGGCTGGAGACCAGAGGGAAGGCTCTAGAAGATGTATTTTTCTGTTTATTTATTTTTTATTTAGCCCTAAGTCCACACAGTATCCAAGCAACTCAGAATCACAAATGGATTTTATCCTTACGCTACCCTGTGGAGTAGGGAGATGGCCAAACGTTCGAGGAGCCAAGGAGAAGAGCGGAGCAAGGGATTTATTTGCCTGGGGTCATGAAGACCATCTAACCCAGATGATGTGAGCCCTAGTTCAGAGTCTTCACCACGAAGGCATGCTTTCCCCGAAGGAGGGAAGCTGGTCAGCAACCTGCTGGTATTTATTTGAGAAGAAAGGCCTGAGGATAAGAAAAACACTAATAGAGGCGAGAGAGAAATTTCACATACACACAGAAAACAATCCCCTTGTTATTATAAAAGTTTTCCACTGGAAGAAAATACATTATTATGTATTTCCACACGCTGGGGCAAAGCTCGGTGCATAGCACTGTTGGGTCAGCTCATGAGAGAGGGTAGTGGGATGTGTCCTGATGAGAGGCCAGACATTGGTCCGCTAAGGCCATCCGTGGGTTTTTTCCGCAGGCTGCATGAAAAGGACTTCTGCATCCTTCCTGACCTGGAAGCCAGAGGTTTCCCAGCTGTGCTGCCCACCACCTGAACAGCTCGGTGAGGGTAATGCATTTTCCCCAACACAGAAGCTCTCCCTTGTGGTTTTTAGACTGGCTGCTTAGTACCAATACAAAATTGACTGTTGCTGGATGATCTTCTAGTCACTTGGATCCAGTATGGTCTTCCTGGCTTCAGCGAAAGGCTTCTGTGCTTAGAAGCTCTATTATGAAGGTCCACCTGAAAAAGCAGAGCATGGGAGATGCATCACCTATCTAAGAGTCGAAATTCATCCTCCTCCACTACGGGTGCTCATCCCTGCTTCTCCATAAATAGGAGCTTTTAATTTTCCTCTTCCACCAGCGTTTCACATTACCCTCTGAAACGTAAGCTGGATGGCAACCATGGAAATGTAATAAACACCAGGACGCTAACCATGCCATCCCCATGACTCACAGCAAGTTTGTGTTTGATTCCCTACAGGACGCCCCATGGTTACCCTGCCCAGGAGTCTTCACGGGGGTTTCCACCACCTGTCCTTAGAGACCGTTAGAATACAACAGAAAGTGCATTGGATTAAATATCAGGAAATACTATCTTTGCTCAGTTCCATTTCTCAAAACCCCCTGTGATGTTCACCAGGAGAGCTGCTATCCTAAGCAAAGTTAACTTGCTGTTTACAAGCAGAAATTAATTATGATTTCACTGCTTGCATTCCCTCCAATCCTCATTTCTCTTACATACGCTGCCTTCAGTGGTTAACATAAGCACTTTATTCCGTTACAGGAAACTGCCATCCTTCCTCCTTCTCATAAGGACAAATAACTGAGGATTTTCCACAAATATTTTAACCAGTGAACTTAATCCCACTGCAGTTTCTTCAACCGTGGACTTTGGAGAACAGTCTGTTTAAGATGCTCCTGAAAAGAACAAGAATAGGTTTTTGATTCTTATGCATATCACTTATAAAATGGCACCCTTTAAGAGTTGCAAAAAAAACATACAAAGCATTAAACTAGACTTTCACCGAACCTTTTTTTGTTCACTCTTGGACATCACTTCAAATGTCAAGGCATGAACAGCAGAATAAGAAACTAAATGCAGATTGGTAAAAAGCATCATTTCTCTCTTCCAGCTGAGTCTGGAAAAGAAGCGAAGAATTCATATTTATAATGTCATGGTACATGGTGTGACCAGATTAAAGAATTTTGGGGTTTTCTGGTAGTAATTTGATTTTTTGAGCTATTTCCTTTGTCAAGTGATCATGAAGGAGACGAGGCTGCCACCAAGCTCAAACTGCAACATAAAAAAATGATTATTATTGTTCTTCGCAGGAAACTGTGTTTACGGCAGGATGCTGTTTGTGCTGTCCCGGCTTGGGTTCGCTGTGAAACAGCTGCATAGGATTGTTTATGGTCCTGCAAAACAAGTGCGAGCTTGCAGCATGGCCGCAGAAGCCTGGCTTCATTCCTAGAGAGCTTCACGCAGGTGGCATCCAACAAAGACACCTGACCCTTTGATTTGTCTTTTACGTCAACGAGTATATATTTTCGGGGTGGCGGGGGGAGGAAATCATATGTTTAATTCAAAACTCACGTACGTTTTCTGCCAGCTCAGTCCTTCAGCATCCATAAAAGAAAAAAAACCAAACATACAACACTATGGGCTCATGTTTCAGAAATAAAGCATCCAATTAAACGAGTCAGTCTTTCCTAAACAGCAGTCTTTCTCCGCTTCCATTATAAAGTTCTATTATTTTGACAAAACAATTTTTTTTTTTTTTTAATGAAACAATAAATTCTCAGTAGCTGAACCTAAAAGCAAACAGAAGTTGAAGCAGTGGCACAGAAACCCATGGAAATCCGAACAGTGGCCTTTAGTTTCTTGGTTTAACCCATTCATGCTACACATGGCCCTGAGCTCCTCACTGTCACGGACATTAGAAATTTCAAGGACTCCTTGCTCTTTTATTATCACAAACCAGCAGTATCCTACATAGTTCAGAAGAGACTGGTGCCACCTAAATAGTAAGGGAAAGCTAAAATTGTGTGTGAAATTGTGTGCTAATACAAGAGCGTAGGGGAGAGGAAGCAGGAGGGAATCCCAGAGTTTCTTTCACAAGCATCATCCGTGGTGACTCCTCTCTGGTCAGGAGAAGATGGATCAGCACAAGGCACTAGCATTAAGAGGAGACTTTTCAAAAACGGCTGGCGTGCGGAAGAACAGGACGAATTCGAACACACCATGACAGCAAAGTGGGAACGTCGCTGTCACAAACTCGGAGGAACAAGACCGTAGCCAAGACGCTACGCTCAGCATGGAGCATGTTGTGTCAACACACAGCTAGGCTGGGTCCCTGCCAAGCCAGCCAGAAGGTATGGACACTAAGCTCTCTTGGGTTGGATTATTTATGTTTTGGTATTAAAATCTGACAAATAAACCTAACAATATTTTTGGCAAGACTCCAACAGCAGCAATAGTGAGTGCTATGTTAACATAAGTTACTGCTTACTACACTGCAGTACGCAACGCGTCTGGCCAAGGGAAGAAGACGACAAGTCTGCTGGACAAGTCACACCAGACAGCGTGCATTACAGGAGCGAGACTGCCCCGTTTCACTGGGCTTCTCACAGTGGTTTGGTGGCAATGAGGGATGCACGCTCTACAACAAAGAGTACGATGAACAGGATGGGTGAAATATAATAAATGGAGGGTTCAAATCACAAGCATTTGAATGTTGATAAATCAACAAAACAAAAAGTTACAACAAAGGAATCTTAATTCTGTAGGAGAAACAATCACCATTTTCCACAGGCACAAACCCCAGGCTATCCAGGTGCATCCTGGCGTTCCCACTGCCTGTTTTCTTCCAGGGTTCACGAGCGATCTCAAAAACGGACAAAGGAGCTGTCATTACTTTAAGGGACATTGCCATAGGACGTTGTAGCAAATGGGGTGTCCAGGAAGGGTGAATGTTTTTGCAGTGCAGGCTTGCTCATTTGCAGAGAACTGTATAGTATCACCAAAGAGCACACAGACAAAAAAAACAAGATGAAGGGTGCAGGCACGTTAGTTTCTTTGCAGGAGACTCCACTGGTCCTTGGGGGTTAATATCATTCCTATCCTCACGATTGTACTGTAAAATTTCACCACAGTCAGGACTCTTCGCACATCCCATGGCACAGTGGTAGTGATTGCACGGTTGATGTCATAGAATCATAGAATCATTAAGGTTGGAAAAGACCTCTAAGATCATCGAGTCCAACCATCGACCCAACACCACCACCCACTAAACC
>NW_008796046.1:1769239-1795744 GCF_000699145.1 Aptenodytes forsteri | reverse complement strand
GGTGTTGGGTCAACGGTTGGACTCGATGATCTTAGAGGTCTTTTCCAACCTTAGTGATTCTATGATTGTAAGGTTACTGTCTCATTTACGAGTTCTTCCTCTTCCCGTGATGGCCCTGCTTTTTCGCCATCCCTTACTAAACGAGCTGACTTTTGCTTCCAAGATATCTTCCTGCATAGAGGGGTGACTGATACCGTCATGGGTCAGTTCTCTGGTTCAGCTGCCGTGCCTGTTGCGGGGTGTTGGAGTGGCCGCAGGGCCTGTCGCTTTGTCATCAGATCCAGAGACCTTCTTCCCCTTGAGGGTACCGAATAGTGTTCAACAGGGCATGGGCCAGGCCCCAGCACGGTGCAGTGACCTGTGTCTCTCTGGAGTTGCCGGGGTGACAGCATACTTTGTCCAAATACTTTACTAGTTTTTCAGGATTCTGCACTTGTTCAGGGGTGAAGTTCCAAAACACTGTCCTAGGTACTTGCCCATACTATCCCACACACCCTCCGCTCATAATTATCCAGCCTCGGGGTAGATCCCTGGGTGGTATTCTTAAATAGTTGTTTAACTTTAAACAAGACCCGAAACACATTCAGGAGTAAGAACAACAGGAACATGCCAGTTTGAACATCCCAAGGATATTCAAAGTTCTCAAGAGCTGTTGTAAGTAGCCTAGAGGAGAAGGGGAAGGTGAAGGAAAGTGTCTCCCCCATAAATTGACTCTCCGAGGAGAAAAGGTACAAAGTGTAATTATTAATAGTTTGAGAGATGGCTCCCAAAGTACGGCGATGACGGCAATGCTGAGTACAAATACCAGATTAGTCTCACGACCAGCCATTTTACCATATCATAAACCAGTGTTACAAGATACAGGAAAGCGATAACCTTGATCCAGCTCCCAGAGGTGATAAAACAGCACAACAGGGAACATAGACAGCAAGTAAGGTATTACATAACAGAATTTGACAGCAAATTAATCAACATCGCGACCAGCGACTACAGAACTAATATAATGAATGTTTATAACAAATTTGTTCTAACGCGCTCTGGTCAGATCTGTCGTTATCTCAACCCCGAGCCCCACACGTTGGGCGCCAAAAGGACTGTCGTGGTTTAAGCCGGCAGGCAGCTAAACACCACGCAGCCGTTCGCTCAAAAAGGAAGGGAAAATAAATAATAATAATGATAAAAGAATATACAAAACAAGTGATGCACAATGCAACTACTTACCACCCGCCGACCAATGCCCAGATGGTCCCCGAGCAGCGGTCACTGCCCCCCGGCCAACTCCCCCCAGTTTCTGTACTGATCATGACGTCCCATGGTATGGAATGTCCCTTTGGCCAGTTGGGGTCAGCTGTCCTGGCTGTGCCCCCTCCCAGCTTCTTGTGCACCTCCAGCCTTCTCAGTCGGTAGAGCATGGGAAGCTGAGAAGTCCTTGATTTAGTGTAAGCACTGCTCAGCAACAACTAAAACATCAGCACGTTATCAACTTGACTCTCACACTAAATCCAAAACACAGCACTGTACCAGCTACTAGGAAGAAAATTAACCCTATCCCAGCCGAAACCAGGACACCAACCAAGGAATTTCTTGGTGATTTCCAAGGGGAACTTCACTTAGATTTCACCTGTAAACCTCCATTAATTATGTTACAGCCATCCTGCTAATCTCTGCTGTAGAGATTACTGTAGCGTGACCACAAAGTCCAGGAAGAAAAGGACAAAGAAGAAGGGAAAGAACCGTGAAGTCCTTTGGCAACCACACAAAGGACATTCTCTCTGCCAGAACCAAGAACTAGGGTGTGATTTGTGATGAAAAACCCCCTCACTCTCATAAGGCAGTTGTCGGACAGGAAAAGTGATTTTTCAGTAGCTTTAAGAACGAAGTTGGGGAATTTAAAATTTATTTTCTAGGGGTGGAAGGTGAGGAGGAATGAGGTAATGGGGTGCTTAGTCCACCTCCGTCAGAACTTGGTAACTTTGTTTTACTCCGAGAGCCTTTGTAAGCTTTGCAAACAAGTGTGCCACCACCACATCAACCATCTGGGTACAAACCAGGGCTCACCGTGTCTCACCATAACAGGAATTGCAGCTCTTAGTAGGGGATTTCGGTAGTTCCTCTCCAGTTGTCCTGCCGGCATCCGCACACCATCGTTTCCCACGTCCCACTTACCATCTGTAGGCCCCACATACATCCAGGGCAAGCAACTCCCCAGGTCACTTCTGCTCAACTCTTGCAAGGGGACTAAAGCTCCAGGGCCAGAGTTGTCCTCGTGTCTTCCTGCACCTTGATTGAGAGAATTGAAATGATCCAGGTTACCTTTACCCTCAACTTCAAAGTTTGCAACCCCCGTTCCCCAACCCCAGTTTATTTCAGCTTGAGGTTCCTATTTTATTTCCAAACACGGCCACAATAATCTTCCATAAAGTACCTGTGCTAACCCTAACCCAACGGTAACTCCGAGCCCCGTGGTACATTCAGAGTGGCTGATCAGACCAGGCAATTGCCCACTGAGTCCGTGCACTAATATCAGTCTGACTCCATAACAATTATTTCTAATAAAGCCCTATCCTCTGCTCTCTGTACTCAGCCAGCTCTGTTTTGCAGCGTATTCCTGGGTTTTTTTGTCTTAAGATGCTTTGCCAGATCTTTATTGTTATTTTGGTCTCCTCAATCCCATCTCTCGCAGGAGAACTTGTCCATCCCTCGGGACAAATTCAGAGGGAGGCACTGAAGCAGTATCAGCAACCAAATGAGTTTGTGTGTCCTCAAGGCAAAGCTAGCCAGGCTCCATCCTGACCAAAATCACTGCTTTACAGGGAAGGCAGCCCTCCAGTTCTCAAATTAGTCCTTCTGGGCTTGCATGTTGCACATTTACACGGTAGGTTTGAGCAAAAGCCGTAAATCAGAGCTAAAACCGTGCCGTGGTCACCCATGGATCTGTATTATATATTTTCATGCAAAAAGAGGAGGCTGCACAGCGCTCGCTAACAGCTATTCCATCCAACTGTAGACTGATGCAGTTGGAAAAAACATTTCTGAGCACCCAAATCCTTCTCCGGACACTTTTTCAATATTAAGAAATACTAGAAAGTGGGAGCTCACTACAGCGCTTTGTTAGTGCCTGGTGTCACCGCAGTCCGAACGTGGCTGCAGGGAGAACCTACGAGTAAAAGTCCGGAGAGGAAAACAAATATCCCTATTTCTGGGAACACTGCAGCTACAGAACTTTGTTCTCACTAAACTTGTGCTACTTCCTACTTCTTGTGGTTTGTTCTCATGCTGTTTTTAACCTCTTCTCAAACCAATATAGTCTTTCTATTTCATGTCCAAAACAAACCAAGGAAAAAACAGAAAACACAGCACATATGAAAAACAATTGAACAGAAACCTTTTCATTCCCAAAAGGATTTTAGCCACAATTTAGGTCAATTCCCTTTTTTTTTTTCCTTAACGAGTTCACATGTTCCTATTTTAACTTATTACAAAAAGCAGCACCGTAGTGCCTCTAAATAAAGAGTAGGCTCTATTTTCCAATTAAATAACAAAATGTGGTTTTTTGGGGGAAAAAAAAAACCCAACAGATAAATTTCTAGCTAGACAGTCTGCTTTAAAGGTGATTTTTCTTACCTCATTACTACGTCCTCATGTTAAATAAAATGGCCAGATGGGATGAGAAGGGGATGTGTCCCACATGCTTTGAGAACACGTGAAACCAGGGTATAAAGAGAATATTTTTTAAGAGCTGTTGAAGCGGCATTTCTTTTTCTTGACCCTTTACGTTGGATTTTCACTTCAGCCGCAGTGAAGCGGCTGCGCACCCCAAAGACCCTTCACGCTCAGCCCTTGCTAGGCTGGGGTGTCCCTCAAGGCTGCCCTTTAACTGCCGAGCGCAGACCGCTCGCAGGAGGCTGCGGAATTTGCTAAGCATCAGAAGAGAGCTGGCAGCGTAGGACAATACTTCCTACCGTCATGGACTACTGAAATAACTTATTATTCTTCAAATAACCATTGAATAACTTCTACACGTCGATCTAAAAGCAACGCGATCAAGTGAACACGAGCCGGCCACGTTCCCAGCTGCAGCAGTAAGACACATCAGTCTTCACTGTGACGACAGGGGGAAAACAACTTGCATTTTTTTTTTTTCTCCTTCCTGTGACCACCCTTCTCAGCAGATGCTAACAGGAGAAGGGCTGAAAGTTGACGAAAGGAGAAAAGGTCCCAAAGGTGCAACTAGAGAGGGAAGAGCGTCTTCTTCAACCACCTATCAGGGCAAGGAGAAAGGCAATCACAACCGAAAAAAAAAAAAAACCACAACCAAAAAAACCCCAACCAACTCGCTTTTGGCTCAGGATCAGTAACGTTTTACGCAGACCCGGTGTCCAAAAAGGCACTCCCCCTCCCTCACGCTACCCCAAAGTAGCTGTTTATAATACAGGCTCTGCTTTTTACTGCTTATTTCAAAACAAACCTTTGCCATTTCCTGACCAGAAATGTTGCACTTTTAATTCTGTGCTAGAGACTTTGAAAGTCAAGATACTGCTGCTTTCCACTATAAATAGCCCAGGCTTGCTATGACATCTCGCTGTGACATTTAGTTCAAACAAGGAAAAAAAAAAACCCAAATCTTGACAGGAAACAAACAAAAAAGAAACAAAGAATAAAATCCATTTTAAAAACCCGTAAGATAATGAGTTCTTGTATCCGAGAGAAATTAATTTCTGGATAAATTCATAACCTTGAACGAACAAAGTCCTGTTTTCCACTCTTTGGGACACGTAGACACCCCACAGAAAGTGCCTGATCCTGACTCTGGAGGAGGCAGATCTTCTCCATGTGATACACGACAGGAAAATCTTGTTCCAGTCTCTCTGGGTATAATTTCAAGCTATTTCCTGGTATTATTTTCACGCTCCCAAAAGCCCATGGCTATCCATCCCTCCAAGCCGCTTTGACAGTGGTTATAACTGCATTTATTCCCCAGAGCCCTGAAAGCAGCAGATTTTGCACTGCTTGCAGTTGAAATCCTCCCACCAGCGGGGACTCGAGTCAGAAGCCAAACATCCCAAGACGAGCGTCGTGCCTTGGGCCAGGTTACTGAAACTTAAACCAGAAGTGATTTCTCAAAGTATTCGGTATCACTGGTTTTTGCAACCATTCGGGTTTCTGGGCGTAAGGCTGAAGGGGGATCCCCTCCACGTGTACAAATACCCGATGGGGGGTGTAAAGAAGACGGAGCCAGACTTTTCCCAGTGGTAACCAAGGAAAGGACAAGAGATAATGGGCATAAACTCAAACCCATGAAATTCCACTTAAATACTAGGGGGAAAAAAAAAAAAAAGAACGTGTGGGTGGTCAAACACTGGAACAGGTTGTTGAGTTCCCATCATGGGAGATTTCCAAAAACCCAGCTGGACGTGGTCCTGAGCAGCCTGCCCCAGCTGACCCTGCTTTGAGCAAGAGGCTTGGACCAGACCGTCTCCAGAGGTTCCTGCCAACCTCACTGACCACGTGAGTGCACGAAGAACCGTTCCCAGCCCTTTGCTATATTCAGGTCTCGGGCACGGAGAAGTTTCTTGCGAGGAAGGGATGCAAGCATTCCCGTTCTCTGCGTGGAAATTATGGAGCTTTATCTTCTTGCAAGAAGAATGGGAGATAGCAGAGCAGATTACAGGTCTGAACTAAGCTTGAGGGGAAGGCAGCTCCCTAGGAACAAAGAGAATTAGGAAAACAGAGACCTGAAACAGACACCAAGCAAAAGATACCCTGCACATTGGCTTGCCTTGCTTTTAAAAAAAGGCTGCAATATCAAAGGGTAACTTGGCAGTTAAGGATTAACTAGTCTGCAGGGAAAGTCTGGCCTGACCAAACTTCCAGCTCAAAGGGTTTATGCTTATGGAGAGAGTCAACGGCCATGGTGACAGCTACAGGGCAGCAGCGACAGGCTCGCTGTCAGCTCTAGGGACAACCAGCCCGTTACGCGCTCCGTGTGTATATATTAAAAAAAGCAGCATCCTTAACAGCAATAAAAGCCTGTGCAAAGAGACTTCCAGAGTCTTTAGTCGGCCTCTGGTACAGACTCCCGTGAAGGAAGTCCCAAAGCACTGGGGTCCTACGAGCCTCCGGGACAGTTCCGGCTGACGGCCGGGTTTGTCACCATAAAAGACAGCAATTCCTGAACAGCGTTTGCTCTAACGAGTAATAAATTAGCCAGGCTCTCACACTAAGAATTCTCAAAGTTTTAGCAAAAGCTCCATTACAGAGGATTCGTGCTGGGTGGTCTGGGCATTCAAGTGACGTGATTAGATGATCTTTAAAGGTCCCTTCCAACCCAAACCGTTCTGTGGAGCCTAAATCCCATACATAGTCCATGAGAGACTGGCTGAGGTGCCTACCGCCCTCTGAAGCGTTCAATGATAACCAAAGAGCCCAAGGTCCTAATTACCCACCTCCAGTTACTTAGGTGATAGGAGTATCTTTTCTCTATGACAAAATCCATTTAATAAAGGCAGCTACGGAAAACAGGATCCCAGAAAATTTCAAAACTTCTAAAAAATTACTGAGAGATGGAAAGCTGAGGAAAAACATCAAGATATCATCACAAAAAAATCTGTTTTTCAAAAGCGGCCAAATACTGGGCAAAACCAAAATCATATGAGTTTTGAGTAGGACCTGACCTGGAGTAGTATTTATTGGACAATTCTAACAGTCCTGGACTCCAAAAATGATGCAAGGCCATGCTGTTACTCTTCAGTCCCCAATGCTTAAAAACCTCTTAATATCTTTCCTCCCCCCAATAATTCAAAGACCCTTTTCTCTAGAAGCAATGAACAGGTTCCCAGGCACTCATTAGCCTATTTGCAACACTTCAGCAGCTTTTCACCCCAGTACAGTGAAAGAGGAAAAAACAAAACCCCAACCACTACCACCGCAACCCATCCCAGATCACCGATCACCTCCACTCGCCGGTCATGGCTCTAGCTGTCTCAAGGTACCACCAGTTACTAATTTTTTTTTTTTTCCCCATGGTTTAAAGCCTTAAGATACCAATGCAACTGCCTAGTTTCATTGCCACTATATGAGATCTGAGGTCACTGGATTTCAACCTGCAGCCTCCGTGCTCGCTGGGAGAGAAAAGACTCCAAATGACAGAAAACGCGGCACCCCCTGGTAACAACCCTAGTTAATGATCCTCAATCTATTGATTTTTTCCAAGTTTCCACTTCTATGCCTCCGTACCAGACTAAAATGCCCTTAATGACAATTTCTTCTTGCATAGGAACCCACAAATGTATCTTAGGGTACTTCTTCCCTTTCACTTTGATAGCTTCTGATAAATTTAGAGTGAACATAGCTTATGTGTTGCATTTCTGCTGGAAGAAACCCGATTCACAGACGGCAGCGGGTTTTCAGGACAGACTTTGGGCAGGGGGAAAAACTCTAAGCCCCATAGCACGGAAGGAAACTTTGCACAGGCTGTCAGTAATCATTCTTAATGGTTTACATCAAACCCAGGGAAAGGAGCAAGTCCTGAGCCCAGCAGAGAGACGCAGGCGCTAAACATACTATTTTTCCAATACAGGCAAACCTCTAGTCTGGTATTTCTAGTTCCTTATCTTAAGTTATGATCAGTCTCTTCTCCGGCTTGAACATTGCCAAGCTGAAACCATCTGCCTTTGCAGGGCACCTATGGGGATGCATAACCACCCTCATCTGTGAAACCCTTAGACTTCAGGAACTATTTATACACCAGAGACAAAAGCATGTAGTCTGAAGTTTCCCTGACTTTTGATTTTTTTTTTTTAAAGGTCTTAGGTGGCTTGTGTTTTTTTAAAATCCCATCTATTTAGTCATGCATCCTGTTCAAAGGGTCCTCCGCTCACAACTGCTAGTAGCTTCTGTTTTTCTGTTTTGCCCCGAAATTTCAAAAGCTCATTTTGCCAGTGGGAGAAAGACTGAGGCTGAAAATACTTTTACCCTGATGGTTAAATCTTTCCAGAAAACACGTAGTCCTCTACAATTGCACGCACCTTTAAAGCGCGCGTAACTCCCCCCTTGTTTCACTACTTCCTTTAACCCCGTTTCACTTTCTTAGCATCCTTTTTTTGAAAATTCACGTATGTACTATGGCAGTACCAGAGCGCATTTGTTAAAATGAATTCAAAGCCGCCCTTTAACGCTGTTTTACTCGCCCTCCAAGTCATCCACAGCTTCCTGCTAAGTTACAAGCCTATTACCTGCTAATTCCTAGTACCAAAGATCGTCATCGTCACCACAGCTCACCTTTCTACTATTCCAGGGATATTCCATCAAATTCGTTTCAGGAAGGAAGATGCAGCTTGTTAGGGAGAAGGGATATGCAAATGCTATCTTACACCCTGATGTTTTATTTTTAGCAGCTCAGCGATATTTATAAGGCTGTGAGGAGCGGATACGTGGCTGCAGTAGGATGAAGCAAGTATCCCGGGGCAGGTATGAAAAATCTGCACATCTGCAGGGCAGGTCAAGGAACAGGCAGTGCTGCCTGGAGTTCATGAAAAGGGGGAGAAGGCCAAATGCTCCGAGCATGTCTTCTTGCAGTTGTTCTCAAAAATCAAGTAACTAGGAAAAAAAAAAATTAACATCTTGACCCTAAATTTTAGTTCACCTTGTATATTCCTTATTATTAAAGGTATTTATATGGCGAAGTGCTGGAACAGACAAATTAAGTAAGAGAATCTGAAAAAATTCAGCTCAATTTGGGAAAGCATCAAGAGAGGAGTTTCAAGAACGAATGCATTGGCCCTTTTTCTCAATTTCTTACATGACCCCTAGATACCCCCGCCATCTGCTTCAATTTGCCAATCTGAAAACAATTACCTCTCATAGCAACACTAAAAGCTTTCGTGTTTTTAAGGAACTGTCAAATAGTTCACTGTAGTTGTTCATACCTTTGCTGTAAAGTCATCACTAAAGATGCAAACAAAAGTCTTACATAAAACATCGGAATAAATTGGACCAGAACTCAATATACTTCATGCATTAGGAGCGTCGAATTCAACCTTATGCCATTTCTTAGTGCCCCTTTCTGGCTGGAGAGAGCACGTACATTCACCTAAACCTGAAACCATCATTTAAGGCAAAGTTCTTGGGCAAAAACGCTGAAGAAAAATCGTGCTCTACTTTGTATTCTCATGGCCTTTCAGTCCTAGATATGCCAGGGACACTCAAATACCGCAAGACCCCAGGTGGCAACGAAAATTTGATACAAGCCAGAAGAACCGCGTGTCATCTGCTTTGGGCTTCTTGTAACTGTCTGTGGAAAACCACAGACTCTGCCTTACGCTGGCATCCGCAAAGCACAACGGACTGTCCAATCCCACTGGCGGCAAAAATCGGTATTAAATCGCTTTTTGTCACTCTGTAGCGATGCGGAACTTTCGGGACTCAGATCATAACTTGGTCACTCTTGTTGGTCACCGTTATTTCACTAAAACAAGAGTAAAAGCTCTCAAACAACTATCAAAACCTGAACCACCTAGAATGGCATATTGGTAGGGTTGGGGTTTTTTTACTAGAGAAAGAAATACGGTGTGTTTCATTTCATATATATTATTCTCTTCCATCCTGAGCACTAAGTACAGCAGAAACCAAACCAATACCTATTCCAACGTAAAGGTAACGCAAAAATGATTAGTTTCCTACCCCCCTCTTCCAGCATTTGCACGCTGCATTTATCAGGACACTTCACCACCACAATAAACTACATTAATTTGGAACCAACGCTGACGGAAAAGAAAACAGAAGGGAAAAAAAAGTGTATGGAAGTCATAGGGACTTAATTTATAAAATAACTGAGGTTAGCTGAAAAACCAACAGCACCATCTAGGGGTTACTGCATGTTCTTACGTAGGTGGATACTCAGGACAAGTAAGATAAATGGTTTTTTAGGTTTTGTATTTTTTAGTTTGAATTACTCTAGTTGGAATTTCATCTTAACTACAATATCAACAGTAAAATCACAGCAAATCACAGCTTAAAAAAAAAAAAAGACTGACGCAAAAAGCTGTATTAGACTTTGGATGAAATCTACTTACAGTAGTACTTCAGCACCAAAAAGTGGGCAGTTAGGCTGATAGATGTATATACAATTAAATGATATGTCAAAGTCTTAAAATGCTTAGTTATTTATAATGAAATCTATACAAAACAGTTAAAAACGTGTTTTTATATACATTTGGAAAAAAAAAAAAAAGAGTATTGTCTTCATTAGCAGAATGTATTAAAACTGGTTCTCTTATCCCATCTGAACCCAAACCTCTCTCTGTGGCTTGTAACCATCACAAAAATCCAATGTATTGCTTCAACAAGCCAAGTCATAAGGCTGATTTCTGAAACCTACCACCGTATACCGATTTAAGCTTTTAAACTCCCCAAATGATCACTTTAAAAACAGCATGTAAGAGTAAAATACAGATTTTTAAAAGCCTTAGCTCACTTCTAAATTCGGAGGTTCAACCTTGAAAGATGCTGAACCACTTATCCCCCATTTTGAAAAACTGGTTTATAGCAAAATACATCACACCCCCCCCCCACCCCGTTTGCATTAGAATTAACACACCGGCCTGTTTCACAGGAACTTTTTAAACAACTTGGCCTCACTTTAAATTTTATATTTAAATAAATAATCAAAGATCAACTAGAGCCGATGAGCATTTCATGCGCTTATGGCACAAAGAAATGCCTCATACACCGTTACCCTACTTCTTGTAAAGCATGAAAACAAAAATCCACTAGCAAATCCACTTTGCTACCAGTTAGTGATTTTGCTTATTTCCAAACATTCGCCAACAAGAATTTAAAAAAAATAAACTATATTTTTAGGCTTATGAAAAAAATCTTAACTCTAAGTGAGCACAAGTGCAAGAAAGCTAACCAATTCCAAAATTCCTGGGGCTTTTCCAGCACTGTCAGAGACACTTTTTCTCTCACATGCTATTTAAAAATACAAATATTTATTAAACATTCTCTTCTTTTTTTTGATGGTGTTTTGCTCAACAGCTAACAAAAAGACACAGCAAAATAACGATCCCTTTTCACTGAAAGCTGTTTCAGTATCTGGGCAAGGGCTTCAATAGCACGAGCTGTAGAATTCGCTGCAGATTTGCTTTTTAACAGGAGTACATTCCACTGTCACAGGTTTACTAAATCTCCGTAACTACATCTTTTTTTTTTTTCTTTTTTTTGGAAACAATTTTTAAGATGCAGCTTTTGCAATACCGTCTTGTTAAAACATACTGATGCTTCAAGGGTCCAATGAACAACTCTAATAGGCAAAGTGCTCTAAGACATCACAATACAAGGGCATCTTGGATACTGAAAATCCCAAGACATTTTAAAGTGCACTCCAGTGTCCCAATTCCTTAGGATTGTTCAGCAGAACTTCGAGAGGGGCTGGGCTCAGTGCCGTCCTCAGTGCTACTGTCCACATCTTGCTCCATTGCTGTCTCCTCATCGTCGAGGCGCTGACTGGTGAAGTTGTTGAGCTCCAGGAGCCCGCTGGGTTCCACTACCACATTGGAGCTGGAGTGACAAGGGATGGAATAGTGAGGGATAGTCTGAAAGAAAGAGAAGATTTAAATTTTAACACGCATGGTTTTCACAGGTAAAGGCATCTGCGCAAGCGCAGGTACTCATGGAAAAGGGATATTGGGTTTCCAAGAGCAATTTTCCCTAGCTAAGGCCCCTTGCACGTTACATTGCGTTAGCTAAAGCTTCAAAGCACCCTTTCACCGGATTAGGTTGTGAAAGAAAATTTGAATAATCTTGCTGTCAAGGCACTGATCTTGGCCTTGGATCTTCACTAAAGGTCTGTGACAGCATAACCAACAGGTAAACCACCAAAGCCCACCATCCATCATTCCCCAAACGCAGAGCGGAGGCAACGCTTTCTTCAGCCTTATCTTTTCCTTATCTTTTTCAGACAAGACATTCAGATATAAGGACTAGCTACGTTTTTTGTATACGATACAATACAAGCTCCGGCCCTGCTCCGAGCTGCTGCAGCGTAGAGGCTGAGGAAACACAACGGATCTAAGCTATTTATTTCCGCTTATACTTTCACGAGGAAACACAACGGATCTAAGCTATTTATTCCCGCTTATACTTTCACAGGTTCTAGAAACTAAATCTACAGCTTTATAACTGAAATTCTGGGCAGCATTTTACTTTTGAAACAGCTTGCAGCATGCCACAATGATAAACAATACAGATTCTCAAAATATACAGATTTGAAGTAAAATAGAAGTCTACCTTTGTCTACTTAGGGAAATGAGGACTAAAAATGAGTACAAAAATGATGATTTCTACAAAAGCGAAGTTAGCTGCAATGAAGATTTTACAAAGTAGCGTGGAAAATTTGAAAGCTCTGTACGCAAATTATTTTCCCACATCGGAAGTATTTTCACTGCAACACAAATATGATACACAGTAAAACCATTTCAAGCCACGCTATCATTTGTGTGAACATATACAACGCCAACTTGCCTACAAAGATTCGTATTATACCACTACGAGTCCTCGGATGACTTAAATACTTCCTCAGTTGACATTCTGACCATGTATTACATCATAAAACATCATATTTAAGACAGCAGAATCAATGAAAATATCAATCATCAGTTAGGCAATGACTCAAAGCATGCATTTAGGCTAAAGATCAATAGTCATTTTATCTCAGAAGTGGTAAGACTGGTTGTAAGTGAAGTTAACAAGCTTTCTTCTGAATCCAGACCTTATTTGCTGAACTTTCCCCGTAAGCAGAACCCCACTACTTCGTTTTTTGCACTGATTTTATACTCAGAGGTAACATTAATAGATACTGTAAGAAAATTCTAGAGCATAGTTCCATAGTAAGTGGTGAAGGTCACATTTTTAAGCATTTCAAATGAAAGTACTCTGTAAAACTAGATAAGCTTGGTTTGTCTTCTCAACAGAAAAAGAAAGGAAGACACCGAGGACACAGTGAATGATACAGCGCTAAAGAAACTCGAGCTCATTTTAAGAAGAATTACACACTTTGAAGTAGCAATCCATTACAAGCATAAGAGTAAGAAAGAGAACCAAAAACTGAAGAAGGAAAACAAAAATATTCGAACATCGTTCAGTTGCTATCATCACATAAGACACGAGTTTGCTCTGCTCAACCTTTGCCTTATTTGCTCTGGTCTTCTCTTACCTGGATAACAATTTCTGATGAACTCTCTTCAGCTTTCTTTTGTGATATATTCTGAATGTGTACAAACTGGTTTGTTGTAGGCATTCCTTGTGCATCGAGTTTCCTCTCTGTTAAAGTAGGACCAACAGCAGGAGGACTTGAACTGGATTCTGTACATGTCTGTTGCTGGGGGATGGAAGTTGCCGTCATCCCTACTGCAGTCACCCTCGGCACCTGGGTACAAGGTGACGACTCTGCTTCGCTAGCCAGTTTACTAGTGGACATGGCCTTGTTTGGGGGATCCACTATCGTATGTTCTACGTTTGTATCAATCTGAGCTTCCACCATAGACACTCTCAAAATATCTGCTACTGCTGTCTTCGCGGATGCCTGCATGGGAAATAGGCTGGTAACCGGCAATGCCAGTTTGGGCACAGAACTGCCACCTGCTACCTTTGAAACAGAAGGAGGCTGACGCCCCTCAAAAGTTATCTTTGTAACAGTGGATCCTTGCGTTATAATTGGATGCTGCACCTGAAAATCAAATTTTTGTTGTGCATGTTACAGCTAGATTTTTTTTTTATTATTGAAAATCTAATCAATATTTCCAAGGACAGTATGGCACAAACAACATACTTGCTATTAGGAAGACAGTTGAAACTCAGTGTTTTAACAAAGGAATTAGCAATGATATGGCAACAGTTAATTAAAGCCTGGGGAAAAGCAGCTTTTTAGGCTGCTAGATAAGGATTGTAGCAGTATAATACCACAGCAGCCTTGTTTTCCTTTGGGATTTACATCCCCATGTGATGTTTGTTAACCCTCTTGTTTTCACATGTATTCCTGAAAGGGCCAAAAAAAAAAAAAAAATTGTACTTTTTCTGGAGTTACTTAAAATACTTTTTTTTTTTCCATGTTCCTCAGTCTTTACATTTTCCCCTCCCAAGGAAAATCAAATTACTCCTGTACATGAAAGCCATATAACTTCAGGAAGATGTAAACTACAAAGGAAGACGTACAATGGAGAGCCTTAGGAGACTGCAGTGTATTCATCTTTATTTCCACAGAAATAAAAAGTGCTACGGGAACGGAAATTAATAAGGTGTCATATCTAAAAATTAAAAGAAAATAATTAGGGACAAATTCCATGCACCAGTGGTGGCAGAAATTCATAAAAACTGTCCAACAAAACACGTTTGTGAGCTCTATGGATTTTTCCCCTATAACATGTGCTTCTCTTTCCTAGTGTCAACCTTCTGATGGGGTAATTAATACCAGCAGAATGAGGAGTTCTCTCTTGCCAGGACAAAACACTGCTACAGCGACAGGGTTGGTGTTTTGATTTTTTTTTTTTTTTTCCTTGAACAGCGACGTGTATTTTGCATGCTATCAATATTCCGTTACCTGGCTTGCTGGCTGTTTCTCTGAAGAGGCAGGTAGCTGCATTTGACTCTGGGGGGGTTGGGGTTGCACGTAGATTTTTTGTGCCGTTGGTGCCTGTTGCAGTTTGGGCAGCTGCTGCGTGGTTTTTACTGCAAGCACCTGTACTACAGTTTGCTGTGGCTGTGCCACTAAGGTAGGGAGTTGCCTTTCTTTGGCCATCATGTGGTGTGGGGGGTGCTGTGCATCTGGTTTGGTCTGTGCTTGCTCTTGCTGCAGGGGGGTTAGCTTTTGATGCCTTATAGAAAGCTGGGGCATTTGTGGGAGTTTGTGCTGGATTTGATCGGCCTGCAGGTGGATTGTCTGCTTCTGCTTAGTCTGGAAACACTGCAGAGTTTTCACTTGCAGTTGAGTCTGTTCCAGCTGTGGCTGACTCAGTTTTTGCTGTTTTTGTGCCTGCGATTGTGTCAGGGCAGATCTGTAGAACAGGCCAGTCTGAGGATCTAAGGTGTCCATCTCTTCCACTTCTCCTTCCTCAGTTCCAAGTTGTTCACTGTGTTTGGTAAATGCAGTGTGACTGCTTAAGGCCTTAAGAAGAAGTTAGAGCAAGTTAGTAAAGAGAAATATGAATTATAAGAATAAACAATCTGAAAATAATTTTTAATGTTTCAACTGGACTACTTTAACTTATTTTACCATTACAGACAAATTTTCATGTATAAAAAGATACCCTTACATGGAGATTCCACAATACGTAAGCAATTAATAGCTATTTTTATCATGTTAAAATGTGGTACGTCTCTACATGACATTAACTGCATAACTAATCCTCAATGGACACGACGTAGCCCTCGCGAGTGTCAGACTAAGGTTCAAAGCCCCTAAGGTTGCATGGCAGTTGGATATGAAGCAGCAGGGATTAGCAGGTGGTTCAACCAGTAGCTCCTCATTAAAGCCAGAGCCTCTCCGCACAATAAATTCTTATTCTGCCTCTTGAGATCCTAGTCATCTTCTCCATGTTTTCTTCTGCAGCTCCCATATACCTACAGTCTACCCTATTTCGGCAGAGACCCTCTCTTCTTCCTTCCTCAAAATTTTATTGCAATTTTTCTTGGGCATTGCACAAACACTGTTTGATTTTTTTGAGGGAGCAAGAGATCTACGTTACTATGCTTTGTATACCATGGTATAAACGTATTAATAAAAGGCCTTAGCAAGATGAAGCAGCCTACTCAAACACCTGTGAAAACACACTCTCTGAAGTGGGTTTATAACCCTAACACACTACTGTTCTGGTCCACAGCTGTTCCTAGAAGTTAAAGCACCGCAGAGTTGAGCAGTCTTCAACAAAGGCATCGGGAGTGGCTTCAGTAAGATTTCACCACAAGCTACACTGTTTGTTTGAAGTGTTTGGCATCCTCACGGTACTGGTCTAAATACGATCTTACTTTCTGATTCAAAGAAGTTTGCCTATTCACAAACTAAAGCCCTCAGCTGAAGAAGACACTGTGCGCTCTGTGTACTGACCAGATTCTGCTTCATCCCTCTTCCCCCTACACTAACACCAACGTAGTCTAAAGAGCCTAGGCCCTTGCAATACAACATACAGAAAAAAGCAGCTTGTTGCTGTTGAAGAGATGACATACAGACAGCAAGAACACATCTAGGAAGCACTATCTTTTCCACAGTGGCTGTTAATACCTCTTACTTAACAGTCTCAAGTAATCTCATTAACTGCTTCCCTTTTATCCCACCACCCTCACCATCAAAACAGGCAATATTAAGATTAAGTTATTAATTTGCCCTTACACTTAGCATTTTCAGTGGCAGCAACACGACGTATTCATTCAGAACAAGCCCTGGTCCTACATAATTCATATAACCTACTGCTGTTTATAGACTGGTGGGAAAAGAAAGGGTACAACCTGCTGCATGATATGGGTAATTGCGCCTGTGGAGGATGCGGGGATAGATTTCACCACAACAGAAGTCTGCGTTGCTGTCTGCGACTGAGCCACATGCTGCAGCAGAGTCCTCTGGGGCTGAGATGACTGCTGGTGGGGCTGGGACCGATGACTGACTGAAAGCAAAGAGGTCAGTGGCACTTCTCCAGAACTAACTGCAGTAACTTCAACTATTTGCTTGGCATTTAAGCTTCAACTGAAAGCATGTATGAGTGAAATAAAGATCTGAGCGTGAAAAACATCTTTTACTGTATGCTAGCTTCAACCTTAAAGTGTAGATCTATTCTGAGAAGCCTCTTAAAGTAGCAACTCAGGGGTTTTGCTTTTGTCTCTGTTTCCTAAGTAATCAATCATGCTTGGTCCAAACCTCCTTCTGGCCTCCCTCTCCCAACACACCAACTTTGCAAGCAGAATTTGTACTCCATTTTCAGCTGGGTTCTTTATACAGCACCAGCATAACACCGTAGAGCACAAGCTATTCTGTGGTTTTTACACTGTTAAAAGCAGCTGCACGATTGACTGCAATTAAGAACAGCAAGCCTTGCTCACTGAATTTCTACCACTGATAAACTGCAAGAAATCCTCTCCAGAGCGTAGGCTAAATTTGAAAGATTAGCAATTAGAAAATGTTTAGGTATTATGAAAGCAAGTGAGGTTGATCAGAAATCAGAGACCAAAAAACGGAGACCTTGTCATGGGTCTATGTCACTTTTTTAGAACAGATCCAGCATGAATTATGGAGCTACGGTGATGGCTCTGTAATTAAATAGTGGATTGACAAGAGAAATGATCTTCTGGTGAGAAAAAAACCCCCACAAACCATTCTATATTGCAGTCACTGATAAGACATGAATCCAAATTACTTTATGCCTGTCCATACTAATATGTAAGTATTTGCTTTAACTTCTTAGTTACAAAATTATTAATAACTGAAGGAGAACAAGAAAAGTTTAAATTCAGTTGTAACCACGTTCAGAAGTTTCTAGGGACCTTCCTGAAAGTTAAAACAAAGGTCATATTTTGAATTAATACGGTAATTTTACTTTCCCACTCCAAGAAAGGAGTTGGATTATATCAATACTGGCCTGCATGCTGTGCCAGATCCGTCGTGGATATCCCCCAACAGTTCCTGCACAATTGAAAACTTCATTTAAAAATAAAGTTTCTAACCTATATGGTTGTGTAGATATTCTTCCGAATGTGAACCAATACAGTGTTGTCTTCCTGAGTCTGCAGACAGACAAAAAATGGTGACACTAAGATGTGTGAACCGCTCCCTTCATCGCACGAGGAAGCACACGCTGAGTCCCAGCTCCCATATAGATTAAAGTGTGCCTAATCCTTTGGTTTAAGCGCATGCAGGGGATTTCACAACAGATTATAGACTGTTTACTATCTTAGTACTGAATTTTTAGCAGAAAATACAGCTACGTGGATTACCGATGAATCCCGAGAAGCACACGTTAAAACAAAAAGAAAAACTCAATTACCTGCATTCCCTGGCAGTGTTCACAGAAACTGAGGGAAGGGACAAAAATCTAAGAGCGAAATAACTAGTTTTGTGCTGTAGCAGAAACTGGCTGCTTGTCAACACACGGCAGCCTGCATTTCTCTGGTAGATTCCTGTATATCAACTCAAGGTTTATAAAAATCCCAGTATTTCAAATAGTAATCATAGCTCAAGGAAATTTTCAACTTTTTTACTTTGCATGGCTTCTAAGCGGCAGAAAAGGACTTAAATCTACAAAGATACCGACTGTAATTTCCCGTCCTCCCTGCAAAGGGCCCTATTTTACACCGACTTTTACAGCAAGACCCAGCAAAAACTGGATCCTGGAATAGAAGCACAACACACAGTATCTGTGTCAGTGAAGATAACTGACTGTTCATTGGAGATCACTTTAACACTATTTATTGTACTTTTGAGTTTGTTTTAAAAGAGATCCAAGGGAGCATGACTCAAACATTCAAAATTGAAGCCAGATACAGTAAGTGTTATTTAAAAGAATAACAATAACATCCCACCCCAGCTCCAATTTCACACAACTTAAAGTTAGACCATAGAAGGGATGGAAGCGAGGGGAGGAGGTCCAGAGCAGGAAAATGAAAAGTGAAAATATCAGATTAGACATTTAACACTAGAAACACTGGAGTTTGATACGTACTTATATAATTTAATACAATCAAGTTTTATTCCTCTTTTCCAATGTGGATTTTCAGCACACTTTTGCTTTCATTTTCCAAATAAAGTAGGGAAACCAATAACGTGGACTTAAGAAATTAAAACGGAAAACAGGTAATCTGATCCTCTCATGTATGTATGGGAAGTGGCTCACACCTAGTGTTCTGGGGTAGTAGGGAGCATGAGAGAGATAAGGGAGTCAAGGACTTACACAAAATGGACAACCAGATAGGAGTCGTCAAGAGCTTAAAAAGTTAAGAGCGGAATCCCAAACACAGTTTCAATTTGAATAATATATTTGTTTAAAGAGTGCAAATTTATCAGTTCAAAGCCTTCTAGCAAATAAAGAAACTGGGGACTATATCAGCATGCTAAATGCACACCTGGCTTAAAAACCCACTTAGTGCTGGTAAGCAAGTAACATTTTGCAAATATGGGTTAAACTAACTCAAAGTCTGACTCCACTCACTACGTACAAAAAATAGTATACAGTTCCCGTAACTTTGTTTTCTACTTCTTCCTTACTAGACATTTTCCTTGAAGACCAGTGGGACAGCCTGTCCTCTCCATCAGATCAGGGAACAGAAAATCTGTTCATCTAGGATGTCCTGAAGCAAAACCCCTTTGTTTCAGTTAGAAACGTTCTCCACTATGCCTCAGAAAAGCAGATGCAATCTCTGTCCCCTGCACAGGGTCTCAAGAGTGGAAGAAAAGACTCATTTCCTCTACAGTAAATTACAGTGAAACACAAAAACGAAACTCATTGTAAGAAAACTCCAAAATGAAGTCCCCAGACTTCAGCTGCAAACCCACCATCACACTACTTCAGTCACTTACCAGTTGTGATATATTCAGCAACTAGTTCCGACTCTACTACAGCAATTGAAGGACTTTCTGGAGAATGCCTCTTTTCTTGGGTCATCTGGATTGGGACAGCCATTTGGCTCAAGTCAATGGTAGGCTGCCTTGGCTTCGATTCTAACTTTTCCTTCACTGCTTTAGAAGAAAAGAAAAACATAAAATAAACATCCAAAATAAAATAAACCTCCAATATACAAACCTCCATAATAAAATAAACCTCCAATATAAATGCAAAAGTTTAATTAAATAGATAGTGAACATTATATAATAGGTTCAAACTGTTACAGGATAAGAAGAAAGGAATCAAGCTGATTCAAGACAGGTGCTTTTCAATTACAAAACTTATTACAAACTGCTGCTTAAGTAATAAGCTTTGAACTTATCCTAACAACTGCATGTGTTTTCACACCTGTTGTCTGCTGCAGTTCCAGCAAAGCTTTTATCGTGGAAGTAGCTGACTGAGATTCACTGGATACATCCTGGTAAATTATTGTAGGGCTTGTGTCCACAGCAATTTCATGTTCTGACCAATCTTGACTTCTTGAAGCAATCACGTGGACTACAGGCTGAGAATCTGTTTGCAGAAGAACAAAGGCACATCAAGTCATCATAGAACCATTTTGGGTTGGAGGTCTCTTGTCCAACTTCTTGCTTTAAAGCAGGGCTATAGTTCAAAATTAGACCAGGTTACTCATTATCCATTAGCATTTTGAACACTGCCAAGGATGCATACTCTCATTCTGCAATACTTTAGTTTTTATTACAATTGACTCTTGAAGTAAAACACTGCTGATGTTATGAACACTTTCCAGGAAAAAAATAAAAAAAAAAAAAGATCCTGTATCTTAGTTGCTTGTACAAGCTTTGGTTTGAACAATCAAAGTTCAGCAGGTTTCTTTGTATGTTGAATTTGCCTTGGATTGAACTCTTTTCAGAAGGTGTTGGCAGTTCAGGTGATCAACATGTATTCAGCATTCTGAATTAACAGCTCCTAAATTTGGTAAGTTTGCTGAATCTTCAAAACTTCTTTTAATTTACTTAAAATGCCAGTATAGACCAACAGTTAGAGAATTATATAGAAAAGGTGATCGAAAGGCACGTTAAGTACACACATTTCACTGAGACACATTTGCTTTTATTTGATGCAGTGATACACCCTACGGTCACTCCTGACCAAAGGCTGGGTGTTATTTATGCCCTATTATTTATCCTCCTCTACGACACAAAGAGCTGCTTCCATATCACGGCTTGAAGCCTTGCAGCATCCCCATCAGGACTGCATGTCTGATACATGTCCTGATGCACATGTATGTGCCTATAAAAGGACCAAAATTTATGTTGGCCACATGACAGCTTTCAGTCATGCAATGGAGAGATGCTTCAATACAGTCAGGACAGAGCGTGGCTGCCAAAAAACCTGCTACACTGCCTACCTCTGACAGACACCCCAAGAAAGAGGGAACAGGGTGCAGGCCACAAGCATTGTAACAGCAAGTCAGAGCCCAGCAAGAAACCATTATCTCCACTTTTCACATAGGAAATGGAGGCATGTAGTAAACAGCTCGCAAAAGATAAATTAAGCCGTAAGGGAAGTGAACAACGACACTCACTGCTAACAGATTGGGTGAAAACATGCGCTAAAAGGAGACAGAGTGAATTATATGAAACCAGCTAGCATGCTTGGGAGACATTTGTATTTTCTGTGACATTAATACACACCTTGAGAGCTCTGGGAGGACTCTGTAGAAGAAGAGCTGCTGTCGGTGTAGGTTTGTGGTTCTTCTTTCACTTCTGGGAGAGACGAGTTTCCTGTCTCTGCTACCCTTGACGCCTGCTGTAACGTTTCAGTCACCAACTGCCTAGTTTGTTCACTCACAACTGTTGCTTGAAACGTCACTGGCTTTGGTTTTATGAGAACCTAATTAGAGAGACAAATTTTGTGTATCGTAAGAGCACTCAAGAAAACAGACCTGAGCAACCAGAGCACAGGGTGCCACTCAAATAGAATGGCAAGACCTACATAATTTTCATAATTTACTGAAAAAGTCTACCTGTAAATTCAGCAGCTCTGATTATTAAACCACAAAGCCCAAGTAAATGGCAATGCGCAAGAATGTACTTCCTGGTAATTTGGAGTACTTAACACAATAAACCACTAAACAGTCATTTTTCAGGGCTGGATACAACTACGGTGTGACGCAAGTGAGCTGGAACATGCACTGCACTGATAAGGACAAGCACCTCTCTTCCGCAGCCCACAATAAATACAGTCTTGAACAATCAAGACACGCAAAATATTATATCTGATAAGAGTTAGTTCTTTTAAATACTAAGCGCAACCAGAGGAACAGCTGAAACTGAAAGCATCCAGAAATAAGCCAGATTCTCTGTCCACAGCCCCACCAACTACACAAGGTTGCAGGGACAACCTGAACATACATTAACCAGAAAATTACTTCAATAAAACCTCGGATTTGATGGATGACCTACATCCAGACTCTGCGTCTTTATTTCTCATGATCTAGCCATTAGCTGCAAGGCTTAAACAGGCATCTAGAGCCATGACCAGATAGTTTCAGCTACGTAAAAGGCTTAGTAAATCCTTTTGGCTTGCTCTAGGCCTCCAGAAAGAGCTAACAAACACAAACATTGTGCTCAAGAAATCAGAATCAAGGGCACCTCATTACACCCCTAAGTCTCGTTCCCCATAGATATATATTAATCCTGCAACAAATGCGGCAACACAGTGAAAAATTATTTAATTATTTACTTCCCATTAAAATTTAGGGGTACATTTCAAGACAGAAATGGGTCCTCACTGTACCTGCGTTTTCCCTTGCTGACCATAAACAATTTTAGTTGGGATGATTTTGGTGGCTGGCTGGACCGTGGACCCTATTCCTTTTGGCTGTGTAACAATCATTTTTGTGATGGGTCTTGTGGCAGTGATGATAGCAGGTTTTGCTCCTGCTGGCACTGCCTGAATAGTTTTCTCCCCCTGTAGAGAAGTCAAAGTTTACAGGTTAACTTAGTGAAATTCTTCAGAGAGACCCACTTCTCTAAAAAAATACACAGTTATAGGTGAGTGTGTACCACGAAATCAACCTGCTGCTGCTGCAACTAGACTTATTTGATAGAAAAAACATTCAAAGACCAAGAACAAAAAACCCTATGGCTTTGAACGGAAAAGCTGCCAAAATCCCCTTTTCCATTACTTTACCTTTTGAGCAGCTCTGAAGGGGTGAACAAAAAGGAGTAACTAAAAGACACTGACAAGTTTTCTGAAGTTGCTTCAGAGAATTCACAGAATTTGGAACTTTCCTCAAACCCTTCGCAAGTGTTTTTTAAAACCTCTTATTTCTATTAACACTAATTTTGGCAAGACATCTACAAAACTTCAATTGAGATTCTAAAAAGAAATTATTTAAATAGAGATCTTTGTATTATCCTCATGACCAAGACATTAATTACGTATGGACTTATTTTTAAACTAAAAGTTCACTTAATTAAAAAAAAAAATGCAGATTCACAGCTGTTTCACAGGAAACATTTGACTTTGGAATAGCGCTGACGTATGACTAGACTCCTGATAGCTTAAGAAGAGCAGAGACATTGAGCATGCTTTTTTTTAGCTCTGCACACTAACCAACCAGATGAGGAACAACATTAGTTGCCGGTTCTCCCAGTATTCCTACCAATTCCCATCGAGTAGCTGGAAATCCCAAGAATCATACTTGTTTCAGAAATATCACCACATTCTGGTGGTTCCTACCATGTAACATCATGAGATTTCCACTTGTGTGAAAATACAGCTTTCAGTTTTGTAAACTAGGAAAGTTCAAAATCTTAAAAAAAAAAAATCCTAAAAGGTTTAAAAAAAAAAAACAACCCTCCCTACTCAGCTCTGCTACTCAGGTAAACTTTTAAAGATTACGTGATTAAGGCATTAAATCTCACAGTTCTATCTAGGAACATAAAGCACGTTCATCATTTTTATTTACTAGCACTTATAGGTAAACCCAGTTGAAGCTGGAAACTTGATTTTCTTCTTAGTACACATTAGGTTATCCAAAAAATAATTCAACGCTATACAGTACTCAGGTACAGGATGTTAGTGTTACACACCACATAAATTTAAAGGTCATACCCTTACTGTGAAGGGACAGTTTACTTCTGCCCTTTACATCCAGAAGATAAACAGTTGGAGATGCAAGTTTATAACACAGGACCGCGGTTCTCACTAGAGCACAAACAGGGCAAGATTCTAGTAATTTTCTTCTACTTAATCCCTTCAGGATTACAAAATCATTAACCATGGGAAAAAAAGGCAAGCTCAAAAGCTTTTATTTCCTTTGAGAACATTCCCAGCTTCTTTTAAGCATCTTTCATATCCTGCAAAACATACTTGCTTTTCAAACATCCCTGACATTAAGGCATGCTGTATCTGTTAAGGAGCTCATGCACAGTTTGCTTTTAACATGGACTTTAGCAGAACGAATGCAGCAGCCACCACACAGCCTGTCACTTGACAATCGATTTGAGACTTGAAACTCTTTCTTACCCCAGCATTCAACAGCGTTGTGACAACATTTTTGCCTGGAAGCCCTTGAATTGTAGTTCCTTTTCCAGTAGTCTTTTGCACAACAATCACATTGGGTTTGGATGTCATTGGAATTGTAGTGATTTTGGTTGTAGTTCCTAAATTTTTGTGGGGAAAAAAAAAAAAAAATAATGTGCAGTTTATCACATGTACATTTCCTTCCACTGTAGAAGTTAGTGAGCTATATAGGAATCATCGCATTTAAATCTGACAGCACAACAAAAAAGCAAAAAAAAAAAAAAAGGCTGCATCTGGAATGGAAACTTATGTCACCCAACTCAACGTATAAAGATTAGATGCCCACTCTACAAATCTTTCACCTACAGTAAAAACAGGCATGCCCAGAACAGAGCAGTTTATTCTATATTAGGACAGTCAGCCCCTTCTCACAAATTACGGAGCAGACTAATACAGCTTTCTCAGGCTATCATGCCTAACTTTTCAAAGGCTAGAATTATGGGGGGATAAGGACACCACTAATACTCAACTCAAGGTCCTACTTGCACAGACAAATATTCTTCTACAGATAACCTCTGTAGAAGAATCTACGTACCACGAATGTATCTCCGGTCAAGAGAAATACCAGCTCTTTCTGGCACTGAACTGTTGCAATACAAGTGATGAGTAGTGGATTGAAAGAAGGAAAAAAGAAAAATATGCTATTGTTTTACAATCAGTTCTTAAAACCTGAGTTTAGAAGTGGTTGTGGTTTTTTTTCCTTTTTTTGAAGAGCTGTGTTGGCTATTTCTGTTCCTCTCCCAGTATTTAATTAGTTCCATTCCCTGTATCAGGTTTTTATTTACCTGCAGTGACAGGTAATTCTGGTCAGCCCTCCACAGACTACAAGAGTACACACACCGGTATGTAAGTCATCGCTGTTATCAGACTGCCATTTCATTTCTCAGCTTTTTATCAACACCTTCCACTTTCTCCTTGAAGAAAGTATCACTCAGTCACAGCAGAGCTGCAAACCCAAGGATTCCCCTCACTACCTTCTACCCATTAGTCATGCCTGTAGATACTCCACTACGTATTTCAGATTAATAATTCTACTAATTCTGGGAAAGGGAAGACATGCTGAGACAAGATCATGATTTACTTAATTCTAGTGACTTCAGAGGCATCTAAAGACTGCGCTCTCAGCAAAAAAAAACACCCCAAAACCCCCAACCCCTCCACGAAACAACAACAACAAAAAAAGCAGGCATCCATTCCAAACTTGTGTTGTTTCAGGACAATCGTTATTATCTTTATCAGGACCAGCCAAGGGTTTCCCTGCATTAGCTGGTGCTAAGGAAAATAATACTTGCATTTGCGTATAAACTCGCTAGTAGATCTAGAAACAAAAAAAAACACCCCAAAACCCCCAACCCCTCCACGAAACAACAACAACAAAAAAAGCAGGCATCCATTCCAAACTTGTGTTGTTTCAGGACAATCGTTATTATCTTTATCAGGACCAGCCAAGGGTTTCCCTGCATTAGCTGGTGCTAAGGAAAATAATACTTGCATTTGCGTATAAACTCACTAGTAGATCTAGAAATCTTCTTAACAACTCATCATGCCCACAACAGGCTAAAAAAGTTACTTGTTCCCAAAGAAGCTACTGTATCTGCCCTAAATATCATTTTGTAGAAATCAGAATCTGAAAAACTGAGGTACCTCTACCAGACTACACCCCAGACGGGGTTTACTGGATAGTTTGGGCAGCACCTTCCAGTGACAGGAGCTGGCTGGTGCCACGCTAAGCACCAACAATGGGACCTCGGACTAATGTAAAGATATTACTAGACAGGATGAACAGACCCAGCAGATCTTGCTGTACACGTGCACCTAGCTAGGAAATGCAGCAGACCTTCTCTGCATTAGCGCTATTAAAGTTCAAAACAGGTATTAAGAAGTTGCGACTGGTGTGAGTGTGCTTGGTCCTGGTCCTAAAGAGACCCTATGTTTTGAGGCTATATTGGCAGAGAGTGTCAAGGCTGGTCAGCAGACTAACAAAGATAAGCAGCAGGGTCTGCGTGAGGCTGGGAGGAAAAAACTTCAAGTTAGAACACGGGGTAAGGGAAAGCCAGGCTGACACTGATAAAAGAAGAACAAGGTAAGGCGGTGACTTGTGCTGGTTTTGGCTGGGGTAGAGATAATTTTCTTCACAGTAGCTGGTATGGGGCTGCGTTTCGGATTTGTTCTGGAAACAGTGTCGATAACACAGGGGTGTTTTGGTTATTGCTGAGCAGTGCTGACACAGAGTCAAGGCCTTCTCTGCTCCTCACCCCACCCCACCAGCGAGCAGGCTGGGGGGGCACAAGAAGTTGGGAGGGGACAC
>NW_008796046.1:1767843-1769203 GCF_000699145.1 Aptenodytes forsteri | reverse complement strand
ACATTCGGAGTGATGGTGTTTGTCTTCCCAAGTCACCATTACACGGTGATGGAGCCCTGCTTTCCTGGGGATGGCTGAACACCTGCCTGCCGATGGGAAGCAGTGAATGAATCCCTTGTTTTGCTTCGCTTGCATGTGCGCCTTTTGCTTTACCTATTAAACTGTCTTTATCTCAACCCACGAGTTTTCTCACTTTTACCCTTCCGATTCTCTCCCCCATCCCACCAGGGGGGGTAATGAACAAGCGGCTGGGTGGTGCTTAGTTGCTGGCTGAGGCTAAACCACAACAAGACTGCATAGTCAAATTTAAGATATACAGTTCATTTTTATTCTGGTTCTTTGGACGTGCAGTGGAATAGAAAAGGGCAGCATCCTGATTATAAAATGCTTTAAATTGGGGCTAATACGGTTTTCTGATCTTTCTGCCCTCTAACAGAGGACAATATAGTAGTTCTCCTCCCCCACGTTTCTCTTTTCCTCACAAGATTCCCTCACATTAGATGTTTCCTTCTTAAACACAAGAACTACTGCAATCCTTAAAAACAATTTACCTCCGTAACTTCTACCCATTATTTTATTCTTCATCCTCAGCTATTTTTCTTCTGAATTAACTTCTCCAATAAAGGTCCTAATAATTATTTGAGCATGTAACCCACAGAAAAGCCCTGAACAAGCAAGTCTAAAGAGCAAGTCTAAAGTTACTTTTGAAATAAGTCTTAATAGCAAAGTACTCATATGCCTACCAGAAACAATATTACTGCTGATAATCTTCCCTCCCAGCGTAGCCAGTGATTTTGGTACTACAGTAATGATGCTACCACTTGTAGTTTTCACATAAGTAGCAGCCCCTGGAGTTCCAGCCATCCGAGCCCCTATAGAGGGGCTAACCGTTGGCCGCGTATATGTTGCTTGAGTTCCTGTTTTAAAGAGAGAACAAGAAAGTTCACTGTTAGAACATGATCCTCTACTAGTATTTGTGGAAAAATAATAGTTTAGGAGAAAAAAAAAAAGCATTAGATTTTATTCAAGGAGACCCCACACTGCAATTTATTACCACCCTTTACAATTCTCCTAGTACTTTTTAAACCCACAGAGCAATATTCAAGTATATACCAGCTTTAATGTAAGAGCCTTCTGAAGTATTTTACCAAATGTTCTATGACTGCCATATTTTAATTCACGTCCTTGTGCCTAAGATTTTAATTTTCCATAGGTGTTTAGATTCTGCCTGTATGTTTGCGACTTGCTCCCTTAGATGCCCAAGAGTTAGGCATCAGATGACACTACCAGAAGTGATCCCTTCCTCTCTTGAAAGACACCTATACTCTCACTTCTCCTATATGATAAATTGTTTATAAAG
>NW_008796046.1:1743598-1767815 GCF_000699145.1 Aptenodytes forsteri | reverse complement strand
CAGGCTTAACCACAACAAGACTGCATAGTCAACTTTAAGATATACAGTTCATTTTTATTCTGGTTCTTTGGACGTGCAGTGGAATAGAAAAGGGCAGCATCCTGATTATAAAATGCTTTAAATTGGGGCTAATACGGTTTTCTGATCTTTCTGCCCTCTAACAGAGGACAATATAGTAGTTCTCCTCCCCCACGTTTCTCTTTTCCTCACAAGATTCCCTCACATTAGATGTTTCCTTCTTAAACACAAGAACTACTGCAATCCTTAAAAACAATTTACCTCCGTAACTTCTACCCATTATTTTATTCTTCATCCTCAGCTATTTTTCTTCTGAATTAACTTCTCCAATAAAGGTCCTAATAATTATTTGAGCATGTAACCCACAGAAAAGCCCTGAACAAGCAAGTCTAAAGAGCAAGTCTAAAGTTACTTTTGAAATAAGTCTTAATAGCAAAGTACTCATATGCCTACCAGAAACAATATTACTGCTGATAATCTTCCCTCCCAGCGTAGCCAGTGATTTTGGTACTACAGTAATGATGCTACCACTTGTAGTTTTCACATAAGTAGCAGCCCCTGGAGTTCCAGCCATCCGAGCCCCTATAGAGGGGCTAACCGTTGGCCGCGTATATGTTGCTTGAGTTCCTGTTTTAAAGAGAGAACAAGAAAGTTCACTGTTAGAACATGATCCTCTACTAGTATTTGTGGAAAAATAAGTTAGTTTAGGAAAAAAAAAAAAAGCATTAGATTTTATTCAAGGAGACCCCACACTGCAATTTATTACCACCCTTTACAATTCTCCTAGTACTTTTTAAACCCACAGAGCAATATTCAAGTATATACCAGCTTTAATGTAAGAGCCTTCTGAAGTATTTTACCAAATGTTCTATGACTGCCATATTTTAATTCACGTCCTTGTGCCTAAGATTTTAATTTTCCATAGGTGTTTAGATTCTGCCTGTATGTTTGCGACTTGCTCCCTTAGATGCCCAAGAGTTAGGCATCAGATGACACTACCAGAAGTGATCCCTTCCTCTCTTGAAAGACACCTATACTCTCACTTCTCCTATATGATAAATTGTTTATAAAGAACACCACCAATGACTGGTCTAAATATCACTCAGAAAAATATAATTTTTGATGATAATGCAATTTTATGGATTTAGCAGCACAAAATTCAGCACTTAGCAGTACAAAAGAAACCTCCTGACGTGGTATAAATGCTGGTTTTTTCAGACCTACTCCTTCTCAGAACAGAAACAGAACTGAGTCCACAAAAGAAACTTGCTCAAAATAATAATGTGAGTCAACAGCTACACGAACATTGTAATTCCATTCTGCTCGTACTGCTGCAGATAGTGCACTACAGACCTTAATTATTAAAGATCACAGAGCAAAACAGTTTGTTGTAACAAGAAAGCCACGTGTTCAAATCCAAGAGAGCACAATACAGGTTTTACCAATTAAATGAACTGCAAAACTGCTAGATTTTTTATGTACTTAAGAATGTTTTTGCGAAGTACTTCGAAAGTTAAAAAAGAATACTAGCCATTAGTTTATGCTAATATTCCCAACCCACACTAAAAATTCAGGAAGTTAGAGTTTTCTGAAAACTAGGATAAAGCTGCCTTTCAAGTTTTCCTCATACAAGTTTACAATCTGAACAGCCTGCATTATTTCTATCTTTAACCAATAAGAAAACACAAATACAATTTGATCCCCAGAAAAACACTGGGAGTTTAAAAATTCAATTTACTGGCCTTTTTATAAATTCACTGCAGGACTATGAGCAAGTCACCTGCCTTTTGAGGTCCATATATGTAAAATAGGAATGATGCTGACCTATCTGCTTGAGGTGCCTAAGAAGTTTAATTAATGTAAATCGTCTAATATAAGGTGCTACAGAAGTGCAAAGTATCAGTATAAGCTGCAAGAAAACTTCCTTTAAAATAAACCCAGTGGGGAAGGAACGATCATATTTTTGTGTACCAATTCAAAAAGATCGTAAGAAGAATAAAAGAGCACTCAGTGCAAAAATCCTAATCTAGAATAAATATCAACAGGATTGTGAATGTGCTGTTGTGTGCACTGTTCACAAGACAGAAGTGCCTTTTTTACCCTAATAAACCATGTTTGATCACCTGTATGTCTGGGTTTACCCTCCCTTCCCTTCTCAGAGCCATAACTTACCAGTGGGAGTAGTGACCAGTTTAGTTGTCATGATAGTCCCATTACTGCTAACCACCATAATGGGTGAATTGCTACTGCTGGGCAAGGTCGCTGTAACTGGTTTGGGAAGGATTTTACTGGGCTGCACCTGTTGAGTGATTATTTTAACACCTAGGAAAGGAGAAAGGTCACTGTTAAAATACAGGCACGAAAAGTTACTTTCTGAAATGCTTTCTCAGACCAAGTCCTAGTGGGCAAGTAGCCTCACAAGGCTTCTATTCTGAGCCCATGTATTCTTGATCCTGAAAAGAATTTTTTTTTGTTTGGGTTGTTTTTTTTGCTTCGGTTTTTGTTTTGTTTTGCAAATAACAGGACAGTCATCATCTTTGCCTTTCATGTGCCTGTTTCAGTTCCTAGCCACTCCCATTGAGGCATGGGATTCCATTCCATCATTGATTTGTTGTAGTGATTTTTAACCTTTTCTGGTCCATGATTCAAAAAATAGAACGTTTCCCAGGAACCAAGAGGTTACAACCAATACTGAATTGGTTCACATACACTGAACCACCCAAAAGTGACATAGTTCTTCATCAATTTAGTCTGTAAATTCTAACGTGTCTTAATTAGCCTAGTTGGATTTCATCCCTCTGAATAAATTAAAAAAAGCTTTCTGCACAAAGAGTATTAGTGGGTGTAAGGAAGCAACTGTGACACTGGCTAGGGAACGTTGCTTTAAGTAAACTGCTCTCTCTCCTCTTGATTTATTGGTTATCTTGAAGCCACAAAGGAACTGGGCTGAAACAAGCTCTGGGTAGAGTCAGCAAGAACAAAGGATGAAGACACCTTAGTACAGCAAGGACTCTGCTCCCTCTCTCTCAATTTGTGTAGTGGAATAGGACCTCTGCGAGATCCACCTCTCAGTTGCAAACCAGGAGATTCATGTCATCTGTTCAAAAGTATATCCACGACACTTGCATCTTACGTTCTGTTCCATGACGAGGTAAATGCATTGCATTGTGTTGGTCAAATGCCATGAAACACCCAGCCTGAATTAATCCCATCTAAATGTAGGCACTTGTATTTGTACACAAATATTTCTAGGTGAACAATTTTGTCCCCTCAGGACATGAAACATCCTCCAGAGATGTTTTCTTCTTTCTATGTTGACTATAAAAGCAGTATGGAGCGAGTAAGCTCCAAACTTAAATAATGAAGTTAGGAAAGAGAAATTGAAGCCTTTGCATCATACAGACACAAAACTGGATAAAAAGCAAAGTCTCTGTGAAAATTGCTTCACATCTTCCAGAAAGAATAGGTATCAGATGGTATTTCCAAAGAAACTTTAACTAAAAAGAACGTTGAGCCCAAACCCATGGTAGAATGCAAGGAGTGGAGCTCTTATTGATCAAATATTGTTCAGTGACTGGAGGATGGAGGCCTCTTATCGGTCTTCATCAGTGGATATTTTTTTCTTAGGCAATAGTCCTATAATCCAAAAGGAAGTTTATCAAACGACAGGAGTAGGGCTGTTTATTTTTTCATTCTGTGGTGTATTTTAATTCTTTGATCTAAATAGTGTGAATATAAAATAATAACTTTACTGACATGATTAATGTAAAATATGGACATAAAAATACTTTGCACTTTTATAGCACTTCTTCCTTTAGAATTAGGTAACTTTACAAGCGTTACGTCTTACTACATCTTACGGAGATGAGAACTGTATTCTACAGCAGAGTAAGCCAACACAGAAAGATTACACGACTTGCCCAAAGTCAACTGAATGAATCAATGTTACAAAAAGAATCCAGTCCAACTTCCAGTCTCAGATCTAATTGTATTTGTTTTGACAAGTACCTCAAAAGTAGGTTGATTTCTGGACCCAAGAAAAGAATTAAAACACGGATTAACTTCTTTTTCCAGTTGATACAGTTGAACAGCTCTGGGATCTTCAGAAAACTGGTGTCTTCCAGGTTGCCAATCATGTTACTTTTGAAGATATTTACATACCTTTCAATCTCTAAAGATAAAACATTTATTCCTAAAGCATGGTCTGTATACCTGAACCAAACGAGCAGCGACAGAACCAAATTCTTCAATTACTGTTCACTGAAAACATTGAGACATCCTTCACTATCTACTTATAGCCAGGTTTAACGCCAAATCCTGTACTCAAGTAATTATACCTTAATAATAGCTCCCCATGCATGTTTTGGGACAGAATTCTGCCCTACTTTCTTGAGTTGTGGTTAGACCTCACCAACCAGCAATATGACCAAAGATTAACTCCAACTACCTGATTCCTGTTTGATCTGAATGGTGGGCTTGATGCCAGGTGGCAACTGAGATTGCTGTGGCTGCTGTTGAGCTACAGAAGACTGCGCCAGCTGCTGCTGCTGTTGTTGTTGTTGTTGCTGCTGCTGCTGCGGTTTTGTGGGGGTTGCCAGGTGGCAACTGAGATTGCTGTGGCTGCTTTTGAGCTACAGAAGACTGCGCCAGCTGCTGCTGCTGTTGTTGTTGTTGTTGCTGCTGCTGCTGCTGTTGTTGCTGCTGTTGTTGTTGTTGGGCCTGTTGTATTTGGTGCAGCTGCTGTTTGGGGGACTGCTGATGCTGTTTGGGAAACTGTGCTAAGATCTGAGTCGGATTCCCAACCAAACCTTTGGGGGAAGGTAGTCTGGTAGAAGCAACTTTAATTGCCGATGTAGAGACACCTGTGAAAGAGTAAATGGTTTAAGACTGAACAGTGCAGCACAAAAGAGAAATATTACTATTTCTTAAATACTTTTGCATTTAAACTGTCTTTACTACCAAAAGATGCATAGATATACATGCGTAAAAAAACCTCCCACATAGCAGAAGCACTCTGTTCAGAGGCAAGGGAGCTTTATACAGATTTTCAGTGTGGCAGCAGAACAGCAGCTAATGGAAAGACCACAATCGCAGTCTATGTCCTGCACCTTTTGTAGTACAAATAATTCACAAATATTTTCAAAGCCTGATCTTAAAGCTTCAAGAAAGCAAAATATTTAGAGTGAAAATCATAACTACAAAAAGTTAGGGCATGAGGATGACAAATATCAAACCCATCAACATTAGAAGGGAGTACCTGTTAGTCAGCACATTATTTTAAAAGAATGAATCAAGTAATGGCATGTAATTTAGAAAACTGTGGAACACACATGTTTTGTGCTGATAGGTTAGGTGATCTTACAAGTAATAAAGTGATTAAAACAAGTTTGCAGTAAGATGGAAAGACAAAGTTCCCAAATAAATCTTAATACTTATTTCGGTCATTCCCTTACATAGTTGCAACAACATTTCCAGCAAAATTTGGCTTCATCTAGAATTCTAAACTGCACATCCATAAGCACCAAAAGAGATAAACGTGAAGTCCATGTCTTATGAAGGCAGATTTTAACCACGTCCCAGCTGTAGTGGAAAATAGAAAGAAAATCTCCTCTCTTATTTCTCTACATTTACAGATGGCAGCGATAATGATAGAAATCATCATAAGCTACAATTCTGGCAACCTAAATAAGCAACCCTTTTCTCACTGCATCATCTAAGACAGTTTCTCCATTTCCTTGGTCAGCTGTTTTCATTCATGAATTTAACTTTCTTCACAGTCGGAATGATTATCAGTTTATGACACAAAATGTTTCACCAACATCTTCTGCAGTGACACTGATAATCTTGGGGAAAAAAAAATATTAAGAGATATTCCACCTAATATATTTTAGAATTATAGCTTCTTCCATGATCAAACCCACCTAAAAATCCACAGTTCAAACAATATGAAATTCTGCTGTAAGCCCTTCTGCTCTGTAGTATCTTCAGGATACTCTGCTCTATCAGTATCTTCAGGATCTGATTAACAGAAGCAATATGGAAGGTAAAATACCTCCTCGGCCTCGATTTGGTTGCCCAACTTTTTGTGGAATGGAACAAGAATGGAAGATATCGACCAGGAAAAATTGCCATCTGATACTTGTCATCGTCAAGCAGCGTATTTTTCAAGTGCTGGTCACTGAGGCCCTTTCATTCATCCACAGCTTCCCTTCCAAATGGTTAGGTAGTGGCTGTGGAGTTGAATCAGCTGAGCTAGCATACATAGTTGGAATTAGAAATCAGAAACCTAGGAATTTTAATCCAGGACCACTCAGATCTTAATTTTTAAGGACTTGAAAACTGACATGCTGATAAAATACACAGATAAAAAGGTATAAACACTTCTCTACCTTTCAGAAGTGTCATCAAGATTAGGTACCACAAGAAATATTCTAAAGACTAGGCATGTCAAGCGTAAATTGTATTTATTTGATGTTAACTTTATGTTTTTGTAAATCAGGCTTGAAGAGAAGCAGTCATCTTCAAATATTGGAAACGTCCATTTTCCACGCATCAGATAGAGTTCCTAAAGCCAAACATTTTGAGCCTATAGTGTTTTAATGCTGCAAGTGAAATCTTTTCAAAATAAAAAGCTATGCCACACTGTCTCATCACATTCTCTTCAAAAAGAGGATGTGCACATTAACTGTTGAAGTAAAGAGTGAAAGAGTCCAACAAGAACTTTTGTGGAATATCTCCGATTAGTTTCATCAGTAGACTTCCTTCACCTCTCCTCTGCTCTACTCGTCATTTGTAAACATAAAGTGCATCTCCCCTATGCTATTCTCAAAACAAAGTCCAACTCATCAGTGAAAGAGCTTTTATAAATATAACGTTATTGCCATACCTTGTGCTACTGTTGACATAACCACTGACGGTGTTGATGATACTACAGCAGTCACAGCAATAGTATTTGCGGTACAGGAGGGAGTGGAACAGCTACTGCTGCTGCTGCTACTGACCAAAGAGGACTGAGAAGCAGTTATAACCACTGGCTGCTTTTGAGTAGTTGAGGCAATGACTGATGTTGGGACAAGTTTCGTAACTGCTGCATAGTTGTGGGACTTTGAAAGGATGTTGGGTACAAAAGTTGAGCTTGGAGAGGTGGTTACTATTATCACCTGAAAGAAGAAAAAGAACAACAAGAAATTCATTTGTTCTTTGCGTTTATTTAAAAGCATAAAATTTCAGTAATATATCTATGTGTATTTAGTTTTAGGGATACACGTTTATTAAGAGTGTCATATTCACACTTGCTGGCAACAAAACATTTCAATTAGTTTGAAGAAGCAGTGACAAACATTTCCTTAAAATCAGCAGGGTGTTTTGTTTTGGTTTGTTTTTTTTTGAGGAAAACAATTACTATCTAATTAAAGTAGAATTATCTCATGTCTGAAGGCAAACAGACAGGAATGAACTGCTTGGCTTCATTAAAATGGGCCAGGAAGCCTGAAGCCCATTTTAAATGGAACTGAAGGGATTTCACTCAAGTTTTAAACACCATTCTCCCAAACCTTGTACGTACATCAAGAAATGGCAATGAGAGAATAGATGATTTTTATTTTTCTCTTTAACAATTAACAAGCAGTTGCTGAGTCAGTAACGGGAAATATTTTTGATCCACAAGGCTGTAAAACAATCAATATTTCATCAGTGAAAAACCTGGTTTAAGTTTAAAACAATTTCTGCTTTAATTAGTGCTCTCAGTAACAAGAAATTCTTTCTATCTGTCTGAAAACCATTTGTCTAAAGACAATAAACATTACCCCAGTGCGAGTTACAATTGCAACACCATGAATCTAATTTGACATAGAAAAACACAGAATTCATTACAACATTGGAAGAGGTTTGTTCTTATGCAACTGACCTAGAAAACTAAGCATTTCTTAAGTATTGAATATGGGGACTGTTTATGTAAAGAGATTCCTTTTATTCTGCTTATAGGTACCTCCTTGTACTTACAACCACACAGTTAAAATAGAAACACACAGCACAGAAATACAACATATTTTCAGTTTACCATGCAAGAATATTGAGAATTGTTTTAATAATGCAATTGTCCCAACAAAAATTTCATTTATTAAAACTTTGGAAATTAAAACTTATTAATTACTTGATGTAACAAAAGCAGATAGAAAAAAGGTACAGAAGGAGTAAAGAAAACCTGGGTCAGCTCAAACCAAGTCTTACACTACTACCCAAAGATTATTGAAACCTTGCCTGATAGAGAAAAGAAATAATATGATAATGACACCAGAAATAGACTTAAGTGACAGATCAAGCAATAAGAGATTAAGAGTTTATAATTTGTTCAAAAACAAAAAAGTTAAAAAAGGAGATAGATAACCACATGGATGGAATAAAAGCAGCAAATTTCACCACCATGGTTGCCTCTGCCTCTCCTTTCCCCCCAGTGCTTAGTTTTATGGTCCCCGTTACTTAGCTCAGCCTTTAATATCTTGATCTGAGGAAAACCAAAACCTTACACCTCCATGAGCTACAGCAGGTTGACCACAACTGACCAATGCCTGAAGGACAAGGTTTCCACAGCTGCTGCTCTACCACTTTATTGCATTCCTAAGGGAGAACATTTTCTCTGCGTCACTCTTATTTTTGCCTTCTGCTTAACCTTGATTTAATCAAAACACCCTTCTGAAATTGCTCTTAGGCTGTGACCACGCAAGACAAGCCGAACACGACACAGCTTGATCCTGGTACAAGGCTTGCAAGTGGAAAGATCCTACGATATGCCTCTGGAGTTTTATCCTGTTTCTTAAATGGTCAGTTAACACTAGAAATACTTCCCAAGTGTTTGAATTTTAGGGCCAGCTCCATTCCACCTAGGATAACTAATTTAGGAATACAGTCAAAGGACAACTTGCCATTAAAAAAGGCAGACTATTCACATTAAGCTTCCTACAGAATCCATAGTGCAAGAGGGCAAGTTCAGCGTCTCAACTAAGTAAGTACAGAAATGTAGGATGAATCTGGGCATAATCACAACTCCTCAACACTACTGTTCTTCATTCAAAGAGAGATAAAACCATCTGTCCAAGATTATCACTTAATAACACTTTATTTAATCATGCAAGGAAAAAAGCTTGTAAAGCATTATAGTTCAACAATGATTGCTGTCCTGTGACTAAGCAGGTTTGGGTCTCTTTATTCTCTCAAAATTAACACAGCAGAACAAAGTTTAGTGATCTTCATGTATTAAGTATATCCAGAAGAATTTTCGGGTAAAAATTTATAAGTAATAAAGCTCAAATCACAACAATTATATTTTTCAGTTACTATTTTCTCACGTATGATCAAAGTAATCTCATCATGGGTACCAAAACTGCATCACATCTTTTATAGCAGAAAGACTGCCTGTTTTAAAAAAAAAAAAAAAAAGCTAGTTGCTTTTTTGTTGTTGTTGATTTTAATTGTTAAGGTAAAAACTAATTCCTAACATACACTGAAATTAGTCCTGTCAGCTCTATTTTGAGAGATATCAAAGCCTAGTCCCTGAAGAAATAAAGGCATTAACTGCCAGAAGCTTCACTAGCTAGATTCCTTCTGTGTCCTAGACAGAGGACTTTACTGTAAGAGAAACCAGAAACTGGAGCTGTGACATTATTAGTTGTTATGACAAATCTTCCTCCAACCCACTAAAACGTCAAAACAATTCAGAAAGCTGGCATGCAGAAAAGAAGAATTTCATTCATATCCAACAATTTCACTCATATCCAACAGCACTTGTTTAAAATAGTACCTTTCCAATTTGAGTCTAACAAGTCTGACATTTAATTTAAAACTCCTAAAAGGGATTTCTCCCACCAAAATGGTCCAGTTACGTATTTTGGCATATCTAAATCCAACAAAAGAGGGCAGTGTGACAAGTTCAGATACAAACGCTACTATGGCTCCCTGATGAAACAAGCGATGATCTTCCTATCATTGCAGATTAGTAAGAGAGTCAAACAATACTGTGCAAAGCAAACTAAAATTTCCATGTCAGAACAAGCAGAGGCACAACTGCAGAGAAGACCCTATCAACAGTCCATTCTCTTCCTTTTGGAGATTTAATACACTCCATCTTTAACTACCATGATACGCTCATACTTAATACAACACTACAGACGTTTAAGGCAAAAAAAAATTCTTCCTGCACAAAAGATGAGCCCAACAAGGGCAACAGGATGGGTAGGTTAAGGCCTATCCTAGCTGTGGATTTGCTGCATTGAATGCAGGACATTTTATTTGATGGTTTGTGCTCACTCACGAATTTCCATACACGTATTCAGAGATGAAATCTGATTAAGGACACTGTTAAAGAACGGTGAATCAAATGAAAGCATCAAAGAGCTCTGAAGTGGGAAAAGGCCAGAAAGCAAGTTCTTTATTGCACATTACTTCAGTTAATCTTCCTTGGTTTTAAAGTTTCCAAAAATCGGGACATGGGAACTCTGCTAATCCAAACAGAGTCATAAAACAATGAAGACGACTAACAGAACGAATACCGTGTGAAGGTTTGAGCTCAATAGTCAAACTCTCACAGTTGGACAAAAAATGCTTGTTAGTGGCCAGCCTACCATCAGTCTCTCGGTACCAAGGCCAAATTAATTCCACAGACCACCCCACCCCCCCCAAGTCTGCCTTAATTAATAACCCTACCAAGAATGAACTTGGTCTGAGCCATTAATCTTCTTTTAAATCTTAAGGACAAAAAAGTAGACACATCTGAAATGCTTCCTAAAGCACAGGAAAATAGTCATGCCATAGATTAGGCATGTAAAAATCTGACTCCAATACAAAATGTCAACATGGAAAACCTTTTCCACACACTGCATTCTGGTGAAAGCTGGGCACACTCAGCTGAAATAATGCAACTGATTTTGATCACTATAACACTGTTAATGTAGAATGAGAAATGGCACACTAGTACTGAAAGGAAAATAAAGCCCCCCAGACTTTGATCAGCTCCAAGAATAAGCTTTATAGACCCCAAAAAACTAGTCTCTAGACAAAAGGCTTGGCAAGGGAAAGCCCGTGCCACCTCTCCTGGAATTCTACTACTGCAAAGAATAATTATAAATAAGGAAAATAGAAATAAGAAAGATTACCTTTGACCAATAGTTGTTACCATCTGAAGGCTGTTCAGTGGCCTATGTGATCCAGTTCTCAGTGGACTAGTGTCCATATCACAAAACCCAACACCACAAAGGGTACTAACTGGCAACCTTGTTGGCAGTCTCACCAGAGAGGCCAAGAATTGAATGAGCATGGAGACTGAATCCCCTCTCATCCCTAGAAGTGGTCCCTTCAGGTCAGGGTTGAGGCACATTGGTGGGGCAATCTGGGGGAAGCTTGCACTCCCGCTGCCTGTGCTGTACCTGTTCTGTGGATAAAAAGAGGGCTTCAGTCTCCACGGCTGTCAATCCAGGTCCTTTCACACACAGGTGAACTAAATTCATACAAGAGTCTGGTTTTCTCTTTGTTCGTTTTAAAGAGGGATTACCTTATCCCAAGCACAATCCTTAAAAACCAGCTAGACAGTTCATAGAAAGGAAGAGTCAAACATCACATCTTATTCATTGAAAAAAATCAGAATAAAGTAACATTTGGCGCTTCCCCCACATACCTTCTGTGTTGTCGTGTTTGTTGTCTGTGTTGAGGGCTTAGTGAAGGTTATTTTCACAGGCGACATGTGTGGTGGTAAGGAGTTGGCAATGCTCTGCATTATATTACTCATCTTGGGGCTGCCACTTACAGGCACTGTGATAGTTTTAGTGACAGGAGTCACTGCCTTCGGGACTTCTTTCAGGAGAACAGGGGAAGAACTAGAAGAATTTGTTCGCCGCCTTTTGCGGGGCTTTTCATCATCATCTGAGCAGCTGACACCTGGAAAAGAAGTACTTTTTCTAAATTATATTTTCCCCATTTGCAGCACTCAATGCTTTCTAAAACACTTCAAACTTGCTGAGGTTATACCCACTTTCAAATAAGATGAAAAGAAATAGAGGATAAATTATTTCTTGTGGTCACAACTAACCTGTATCACACCACAGATGGTCTTAGTCCTCGATACAGACCACACTTAAAGTGCCATAAAGCAAAGAAACAAACCCTACAAAACCCAAGCTACTCAGTTACTGGGTTACTTCATTCAGTTTAAGAGATTAAAAGAACATAAGAGCCAGTACAGGGATTTCATTCTGTCTCCAGAAGTTTGACTAATGAGACTACGCACACAAGAGGTTTGGGATAACGTCATGCACACTTCAGTTTAAAACTCTACAGTACACTGCTGCTGTTGCTGCTGGTTTTGTTTACAACTGGACTATCGAAGTTTATCCTCCTGCAGTCTTCTCCGATTTCAGCCTTTGTACCTACTTTCATACCACTGTAATGATAAATTACAGTACCCTTCTCCCTTTCACCTCAACGCATCATCTTGAGATCCTTTTTTTTTTTTTAGACAGACTTTAACTATGAAGGTCAAACATCTCTATCAGCTTCTGCCTTGTTTGGTGCGTTCTGTGCAACAGATATAAACCAGCACCTAACACACAATCATGAAAAACAACAGAAATCCAGCCTCAAATGTGTTCATTCTCCCTCACAATCATCTACTGCACATGTAGAAAAAAAAAGGATGCTGCAATATTCAGCTGAGCAATGGATAGCCCTTTCTGCAGTGTGATCAATGGATCTTAAATCCATGTGAAACTCTCCTAAATAGGCAAAAGGTTCATAAATTGGTATACATTACAGAAAGACATAGTTTAATTACCCTGAAAATGTTACAGCTGTCGGGTAGCATTTATGTTTACCAAATTAGCCAGCGTTAAACAATTTTAAAAAACAGAGATAAGCTGAAAAGACGTAATCCCCCCTATGCAGAACAAGACTGAAGATCTTGTTCCCTATGCCTGGGGCTTAAAGACGAAAATGCTGTCGCGGCAAAAACCAGTCTTGCTGGTAACCCAAGCAAACTTGGTTGGCAGTCAATCTCTAATTAGGGTCAAGATCTAATTACAGTCAATCTCTAATTAAAATAACTAAATATTCTGGCATTTGAAAAGTGAAGATGCAGGAATTAACATGGACAAGAAAGTGCCCAGTAGCACAGCAAGTGATTTCTGAAAAAATGGGATTCTCTCCTCGTACGAGTACCAACTCATTTGCAGGTACGCTTCAGAAGGGCTGACAGTTGTATCCACACAAAGATGGGAAACTGAACTAGAGAAGAGAAGCAAAGGCTCTATTTTAAGTTTGCTTTGAACTCCAAAAAATAGCTTTAGCTGGCTGTAGCAGTATAGATGAAGCATGGATCTCTCAGTCCGGATTTCAAAGCTTTAAGCAACAATTTACTTTATGGCCCTGAACAAGCCTAGCGGTGATCTCCATCTATAAAGCAGAGATTTGGTTACAAGACTTTAAGGTCCATTATGAACAGGCTTTTAAGCATTACTGCGAGTGCACTACATAAACTTGTAACTGTGAGGTCACTGATTACATTGAAAATGTGAAGGAATTTCAGAACCTCAGAATCCATCTGAATCAAAAATCCACATGCAGCTAGGATGTTAGGACACAGATGTTATTTTGGTGGGTCACCGAGAAATACTGAAGAGAAAGCTATTTGTTTGTGGTCCTCATCCACAAAAAAAACCCACCACCAAACACTTTATATTAAGCGCAGCTCATTTCATCTCCTGTTTTCACCACTGGGGTTCTGCAAGAACGTTATTCCTATAATTTCATGTTAGAAACTGCATTTGCACAAAGTTTTCCATAAGCATTTAGCTAAAAGGTAATGCAGCTCGACTAATTCACACTTGACAAGCAAGGAAGCAGAGGCACGGAGAGGTTAATGGCTCAATCAGACTGTGACTTGGATGAGGTCACACAACAGATCAGTGGCAAAGTCACGACTGTAACTCAGGCCTCCCGAGTTTGCTTTTAAGCAGGTTTTTAAAACTAATGTGACTGATATAGCACATTCTCAAAGACACACGATTCCTTAAAAAAAAAAAAAAAAAAGAAAAACCACAAAGAACAAAATGAAGCACGCAAAGTGGGGGAAAAAAAAAAGAAATCTAGGGATGGACAGAATAAAAATGAGAACGTTTCATCCCTCTATTGTGTGTCTAGACTGGTTTTATACTCATTACCATGTAATAATTCAACAGAGGTCCAAATTAAATTTTTAAGAGGTTAAGAACATTTTCCCCTGAATCTTTAAACTAAAGCTGAGTGATTAGTGCATTAAATCAGAAAAATGAAAAATCTTAATGTAATGGGTTCCGTGGGTTGATATAGCCATTAAAGATGGTGGTTTGCAGTTAACATTATATTTATGTATAATGTGACATTTCTGACTAGCTAGAAGTTTAAACAAACGCATATATAGCATAAAGATTAAAATAATTTTTAAAATAGTAAAGGTATCCACAGCAAGCATAAAAATAGCACTTATCAACTTCACCATTAATCTTTCTCACCTGCATTTTGATAGACACCAAAGAAAGACAGAAGGAAACATTTTTAATTATTAGTTAAATAAAACTACCTTTGATGAGCTGGGCATATGTATGAGGATGTATTCTGCTTTTAGAACTAGCTGATTTATTAGCCAAAGAATGAAGCGGGGGGGGACAAGAAAAAAAGACTGTTTCTAGGCATTACGCCCTGGATTTCCAAATTTAAATACACGAAGATGGGTATCTGGTGGGATTTCGTATGGATTTTTCACAGCTGCCCAGGAATGCAAGCCTCACTAAGATGCACTTCCAAATAAATCACAAAATGGCCAGACATAGTTAATGTAAGCATATAAATGCTTGCCAAACTACTGTATTCTAAAAAAGTCTACGTCAACTGTGAAAGTGGGAAGGCAGGACCTTTTCTAACTCAAATAAGTGACTACTATGCATTATTTAAGCAGAAGGAAGAGGGAAGTCCTCTGCAGAAGCAACCAGCAGAGCCACCTTAAAGACAAGTTCTGAACAGGCTGGATTAGAAATCCACTGATATACAGCAATTCCTATATTTTATTTTCAAAATACTTTTCACTCTTGTTGTCCTTGCCATTACTGCTCCCTGCAGCACTTTACAGTGAGTGGATTTATCCTGAAAACAATTTCTCTGAAAAAGGGAAGCAATAAATTCATTCTTTAGACTAAACGAAGGCATAAAGGCATTAAATGGCTTGCCCAAGGTCAGAGTGTTTAACTCAGTCCATGCTTCAGCCACAAGACTGTCCCTTTCTTTCCCTTTTGTTAACCAGTTGCTAATGTCACTTACTTTTGACGTAAACAGTACTTCCACTTGGCAAGACGACTACATTGGAGGCTGGACTGGCAGGTCTGGGGGACTTCACTGTTGCTACACTGCCACTTGGAACAGGGGTAGATGTTGGGGTTGAAGTGGTACTTGTGTAGGAATAGCAAACCACCACTGAAGAGGAGAAAAGACACCTTCCATATAACTGAAGTGCAGAATCCCATTATTCTATCACTATTTTAACAATTGAAATGGAAGCCAAAGACTTATTGGGTCATTATCCACATCTTTGCCTCTGCAATCCTGTTACTGTTGAATACTCCCCAGTTTGACCTAAGCATGGCCATGGAATTAATGGCCTTGAAAGACAACACAAGAAATCTAACCTCCCCTCCTCCCGTCCCCAGAAATCTGTGCTGCCGATTTAATTTTTGTATTTGTATTAATCTGATGTTTTACTTTACAATTTGTTATTTTTCATTTTAGCATTAATTCAATATTTTGATCTTTTTGCTTTTCTGTAAATGACCATATCTAGACTGGTAACTGATAGAAAATAGCTAGTGCCTCTCCTCAACAATACATCAGTTGAAGAAACCAAAATATTCCTTCAGTAATGAACAACTGATTTTGCTAATCAGCTTTTTTAAACTTTTGCTTATAAGGAACAGTACAACGATCCAGTATTTCTCATAAAAACAGGATAAAACAGCCTAGATTAAGAAGTGTTACACATTCTCTAGTTGCATGAAGCATAATTCGAGCCTATTCAGCCAAGTTAGATGGAATGTGTACTAGCATTATTTAAAAGGCATAGGGAAAGCAGAAAGCAATCTTTTAACTTGTTAACTTGGTATGTTTAATCTGAAGTTAAAAAAAAAAAAAAGAAAACCAACAAAATTTTCTTGACTTTCACCAAAACCTACTCGCATTCGTAAACAAAAGTGTTCTGAAACATCCTTCATCACTTACAGAACTTTACAAAATCCTAAGCCATCGGTCCAAGTTTTTATAGTCTATAGAGCTTAATGAGTTAACCAGTGAATTTCCCCCTCATTTCCTGGCAATTCATTTTTTTTTTTAAATTTCAATTGCTAGTGTGCTCACTAACACAAAGCTGTCAGATTGCTGCAAAAGCATCTTTTAAGGAAAAAAAAATTTCTGCAAAGGCATCTTTTAAGGAAAAAAAAATATTTTTTTCATATTTCTGTGACTACTGTGCAATAAAAATGATTCAGATTTAAAAAAAAATCTAACACTTAAAATCTAAGATAACAACTTATACTGCGACATAATTTTTATATTCCCATAGACTGCAGTAGAATCCCAGCTTTCTCTCACCTTCTTTGTTTCCAGTTTCTGCAGGAACTGGAAGAGATGCGTTGTGCTGAACAGCTGCATTGGCAACAGCATTAGCGGTAACAGTAAACGCTGTTTGTGGAACAAGCCGTGGCATCAGCGGCACCAGTCGACGACCTTCTATAGACCATTCGGAAGAGCTATTTGGTCCAGACATACTAAACAGAAATGCACATTCTGTAAGTATTCTGCCGAGTTTCCAAAATACTCAGTACTCTTATTTAAGTGCCTTTTTTCAACAGTGGAAGTCTAAACGGCAGTTTTTAAAGACATACTAGAGCAATAATCTTCAACTTTCTTCATTTTGTGAAAGCCCTTACATTTTTCCCACCTGATGTAGAAATTCTCCCATAGAAAATTTAAGAGTTGCTTCTTCTTTTACTGTTTTGTTTTACAGAGCCCTTAACAGGCCGGAGGTCTGTGGATGTCATGTTCAAAACCTCCATGTTACATTAGCTACTATTCAGGTAGAGTTGGTACACTCGCTACTTCTGGATGACAAAAATACCTAGACATCCAATAGATTTCATAAGACTAATGAAATTTATTATGTTGCAGGGAAAAACCCTTGGCTTCTCATGCAAATCTTGCTTTCCCTGAACAGAAAGCTGTCTCCAATTTATTAAAGTAGTCCCAAACAAGGTAACAGAACATTAAATGATTTAAGTACACCCTGTGCATCTTCCACAACAGAAACCAGCCTGCTGCTCTCATTTTCTCTTAACCTCAGTACACACAAACTAGAACGTTTCCAAAAAATGCTGTTCTTATCTAGATGGAGAATTGTTTCTGTTTATGACTGTTTTACGAGTCATTTGTCAAATCAGCAAAACCAAAAAGGCAAATTATTTTTCAACGCTGTTACGTTCTTAAGCAAATCAACCCATTTCATGTATTAATATATTCTGAAAAACAACTTCACACGTGAAATATTGCAAGCAAGTTGCAGCAAAAGCTACCACAAATTAGTTTGTAAAACGCAGAGGATCTGCTCTGTTGTCAAATCCTGATACGCTTCAGCGTTCTTCATATATATTCATATAGTACAAGCAGAGCTACATCAGTGAGGTAAAAATACATTTTTAAAATCAAAAATAAGACTGCAAATGTTGCATACAGCAAAGCTAGCAACGTCGGCTTTCCTAATGAGTTAGAGAATTATTTAAGTCAAATACCGTATTACCAACCATCACTTACAAAGAATTACCACAGGGGAAAAAAAAAAAAGAAAAAAAAAAAGAGATTCAGCACTTCACAATTGCACCTTGTCTGGATTATAGTATCTCATCCGTTTGAAGTGCAACACCTCAGGACAAACTTTATGCTTGTTCTGTAAAATGCTAAAAACAGAACTACTACTTGAAAAAGAAACTTGATTCAAGAAAAGAATCCTGACTTGACAATTAAACGCTTATTTTTCTTTTTTTTCCCCCCTTCTTTAAAGAAGCGTAAGGAACTTGGTGGGTTTTGTTTGGTAAACAGCCTATGTCTAACTCTTTAAACTTGAACATTAAAACACTAAAATGTTAAATGTCCTTCTGCAGCACTAAAACAGTATGCTGATTTTGGCGAGTCTCGGACCAGACAATCGCTAACTCCAAGTGGCCTGCTATTTGTATGATTTCCTTTTTTTCTCCCCATAACACCTAAGCTACAGGAGTCAAAAAAAATCAACGGTTACAACACAGAAAAAGAAAGAAAAATACAGACACTTACAATCCAGCTCTTAATAGTAAGACTGTTCAGCAACTATCAAAGATACGTAAGCACTTGTCCTCTTGCTCCTCTCCACCTCTCAAAATCACGCGGAGCTTGCGAAAGCAAACGCCAGGAGGAACCAGCCCAGCTGATGCCAGCACAGCAGCCGCATCGAGCAGAGAACAGTGGACACTGATGTCATCAGTTAGCTTGCTGCAGTTTTTTTTACTCTGACCATTTTTTTCCCCCTCTGTGCTGATACACTCTTTTCCACTAATCTCTGCCACCTCTTCCCCTCCCTTAAGTCCCTCTTAATATAACCTTTCCAAACGGATTTTAAAAAAATTAAAGGTAAAACAAAAAAAATAAAGCAAACATGTTCATCCTGCTTATGGACTTCTCTACTCTCCGTTTCTTCTGGTCTATCTTACAGAAAGCTTTTCATTGCAAAAGACTGTTTCTTATATTGTACTTGTGAATGGGATGCCTTCAGATTCGAAATGCAACGGTACTAAATAACTGTTTCTAGTTCCCTGATCTAAGTCTGATACAGTAATTCCTTCATCCATACACTGTTTTAACAACTGTTCTTTAAAACACCATCAATCTTCAAAGTTCTATCATTCAGTTAAGGCATAATGGATTTTCCAAAGGGTACCTTTGGAAATCACGTAGAAAATGCCCTGTAACTTACTTGTGTGCAATAGTCGTTAGTCGTTCATCATTTACTGCTCTCCGAACTTCAGCACGATGTCGCTCCGTTGAAATACTATTAAAAAAAAATAGCAATATATTTTAGTCAGACAGAGACGTGAACATTTATCTAAAACTTCTAGCTAAAACGAAACTGATGAATAATCCACTCAAGAGACGAAAGGGAACAGGCATTTACATTTATGAGATTGTCACTTAATTTTTTCTATCACAGTGAGAAAGAATGAATGTATTATTGTTCAAAAATATTACTGAAGAATAAAAAGAACATTACTGTTCACAGGGTACCCCTGCAAAACAACTAGAATCCAACCTCCTAATGAGAGCAATAAATTTAAAGCACACGGTAGAAAAATTTGCACAGAACATGCAACGTTCTTTCTTGATGTAACCTGGGCCCAAAGACCTTGAAGTCCTACCTTGACGAAACTCCAAGCTAGCGTACACTCATGAGTTAGCTGTAACGATTCTAACACTCGGTATCTCCCAAAACACCAACAAAACAGTAAAGCTCCAACCACAGAAGCACAGTTGTTTTCCTTACTAAAAACTCGAAGCAGAATAGGAATCAAACCTCCACAAGATGGAGAATTACTTCTCTAAATTAAGATTTGCTTTGTGATACTACCGATAGGAAAAGCACGCAATACCTCAAGAGAAAACAGGTCATCGGTTCTTATTTTAAAAAGGTCAGGATTACCTAAGCACTTTAGAGAGTTCTCCAAGAAGGTCCTTCTTCTCTTTCGTAAGGTCTCCCTGTGCACGTAAGGCACTGATGACACCTGCATATGCCTCCAGTTCTGAAGAATTAGAGCAAATAGTATTTCTATTTAATGCTCACAGCAAAGGAAAAAAAAAAAATGTTATTTTCAGTATTACTGACAGTATTCTATTAATTTTCAAAATTATTAAAAGGAACATGCCTTTCAATTATTTAGTGCTTTTCAAAAAAGACTGATGATTTAGAACTCTCTCAGTCAATTACTCTGCAGCATACAGCTTTTCTATGAAACAATTGCATCATCACAGAGGATTATCCAGTTTTTAAACCCAACCGAGTATTTCAAGCTCTCTCTGAGCTCACAGTTCAGCCAGAAAGCTTGAAGAAACAGTCCCCAAATTTGGAGAGCAGCTCAGAATTCTCTAGAAACAGGATAAGAAAAACTTTAAAACATATCATTATTAGAAGTTCCATGGAAAAGCTTGGCTTGAAAAAGAAATACAGTATCAAAAGAGCAACTGATTTTTTCCTAATGCTTTCCCTTAATCAGCACAGAGAACATCAGCTCTAGTTTGTTAAATACTATCATCATAATCTTCTATGCCCATTTACTTGATATGTACAACTGCTTGAATCTGAAAAGAATGCAACACACTGAATTAAACCTGCTCAACACAAAAGAAACGATCCAGCTATTCTTACACGTAGAGCCATCGTGAAGATTAACTCACAAAAATACAACTCTGATTTAACGTAAATTTATAACTCCAGGTGACCTATGTAAAAGTCATGCCGTCGGCACTTTAAAAAATAGGCTAGTTAAAGACTACCGAAACTTCTGAATTTTGTCTTACTAAGCAGAGTGAAAATACACCTAATGCAAATAATGGAGTCTGCTAATTTGACAAAGAATTACTTGCTATTCTAAGCTTAGCACAGTTTAAGGAAACGTTACTGAAACTCCTGCTTTAAACCAGAAATACAAATTCTTCTGATACTTACATAGGTGCATTTCAGCAGCCAACCAAACCAACCCCACAACAGATCCCAGTTAACCAAAGCAAGAATAAAAGGGGCAGGCCAAAACCTAACACCTCTGAAGTTTGCTGCAAAAGAAAGACTGATGCTATTCTGAAAAGCTTTCAGATTAGGATTCCAAAGAGCTAATTTACAAATCAAATCAAGGAATTGTGCTGAAAAGAAGTCCTGCCCTCCTGTCCTGATTAAGCAGACAAAACACAAAGCAGAGTCGCTTTGGTTAACTATGCAGCCTGCACAGGGATGCTGAGTGACCTACAGAAGCATTTACAGCTTCAGTTATAAAACATTTGCTAATTAATGCAGTGGTTATTACTAATATCAACATTTATTTAGACAACCATGTTACAATATTTAAGATACTAATTATTTTCCTCTGTTAACAACATAAAGTAATTCTCAGATACAACCATATAATTACTTAGCAAGGATAATTTTTTTTTTTTTCCTTTCTGCATTTTTAATAGAGATCCTCTACACTAGAGCTTTAAAAACGCACATTCGGGCTTTTTAGAAGCTAGTGAAGATTACGGAACAGCTCTAACTGGCTTCCTCACCCTTATGTCTATGTAGCAATCACTAACTGGTGCGCTCTCTTTCCAACACAAAACACATCAAACGGCCAAAACAGGTTTCACAAATAAATATCATTATTTCAAGTGTAAGGTGCTACCATCATCCCCTTATTCAGTTATAAACCACAAACACCGCAGAACAACGCTAGGTATTGCACGCCTCAGGACGCGTTTCAGCCTCACCTACACCACTGCGCTTCACTCATTACGGATTACCCCACTACTGCTGAACCGTCAGCCAAATAAGATCTTGGGCCGAGAGCTGAAAAAGCGGGACTCTATAAAGCGGAGGAATATTGCTGGATACGACTGTTAGACGGCTATTCGCTCCCACTGCCCGTGCTCCTTCCCCCTCCAGTCTTGCGGTGCGTCTATTTAAACTGAGGGCTCCCCTACCCTAGAAGAGACAGGGCCGCTACAGGCTCTGATCCTCTGATGGTGCTGGCAGGGCCCTCTTGTGGGGACACAGCTCACGCCAGCAGGAAAAAAAGAAAAAAAAAATTTTTTTCTTTTTTTTTTTCCCTGTCAGCCTAGGTTATGTCATTGAAGGAGGTGTAGCTGCAGTTCTGTTTGGCTCAGCTGCACCAGCAGGGTTCTGCCAGCACACTGCCGTCAGCTGGGCTGGAAGTTTTTTTTCCACGGTCCTAGCCAGCAGAGCTACGTTAACAAAATTTAGCGGCACAGATGCGGTTCAAATCTCTCGGCATCCTGCACTTTCTCCTGCTTTTCGCACTTCTTGAGCCTCACTTAAGACCTAGGGCTGTCACCTTAATGGATGTACGGCTTAGTTGCAACGTCGTGTGCAACATCTGCACCAAAGTCCGTTTCAACAGAACACAAATCCCAGATTCCCAAGAAATGAAATAAAAAGGGCAAAGCGAGGGAAAATAAATTCTCAACTCTCAGAAAATAAAGTGGATGGCTTCGTAAGGTACGAGAACCCTGGCACAGTTGAAAAGTACAGCACATCATCTTTTAACATTCAGGTAAAATGAAAACAAGAAAAGCTGTGACTTGACTGTCACAGGAAGTTAGAGGCAGCCTCAGCTTTCTTCCTGACATCACCTCTTAGGTTATGCTCCTCGGAAGAAAGCTTGAAAAGAAATCTAAGGTGTTTTTTTTTCCCCTTCTGATACTACACATGATTTAACTGGCAAAAAATCCTTAACTAAATAAAAAGAAATTCAGCTCTAAGAACTCAAAAACGACTGCGCAAGATCAGATCAATGGTCTAACAAGGGTTTCTCTCCCCTGTGGTAGCCAAAAGTGGATGTGAGGGAAGAGCAAATATTTTTATTACTTTCCAAAGTACAAAAGCGTGTCTCCTTGTACACATGTATTTACAAGGACAGAGCACAAAAAAATCTCCCAATATATATCTATTGGGCAGGGGTCTCAGATCTTGAAATTCATTTGAAACAATGCAAAAAGCTCCTGTTGTTAGGACAGTTAAAAGAGAACACTGTTTTCACACTCCCCTGATAATTTGTGTAACTGCAAATCACAAACCATCACAATTTTTTTCCCTCCTGTTTCAAGTCTTTACGATAGTACCTTTACTACTTGAACTCAGTCCCACCGTGTCAATTAAACCAGGGTTCCACGATTTTTTTTTTGGTACAGAAAGGTGTCTAATACAGAACTGAAAGACAAACGAAGACCCTCCTCTCACAGAGTATCCCCTTGCACGTTAATAGTTGTAAAAAGAGCAATGCAACACTGCAACATCGAGGCAGAGATGGACCAGGACATCCATGAGAGATTCTACCAAACTAAAACAATTCTGCTCTATTCATTCTGCTCAGGCAGAGAGCATCTGCCAAACATCATTTTAAGCCAGGGCTGTCAAACCAATGACACATGCAAAATGCAGGAAATGACTTGTAAGTTGCCTGTAGACATATTAAAGTATTTCATGGAAGGAGCAGGCAGGCAAGTCTTAAAAGGGCAAACATACAGACCCACAAATCGTATCTTACTGTACCCAGTTTGCGAAGGATCCTCTTGCATTCATCTCTGCTGAGATCCAGAAGAGTTGGCCACACCACAGGCATCTTTCCCTCGTGTTTGTGCTCCCCCAGAGCTCAGCCTCGCTGAAAAAGGAATATAAACGCAGTAAGCGCAACTCCATCATTTACTGATTTCCCGAGCCGATTAACGTAAACTCTCCTCAGCCTGCTCACAACTCCCCCGACACATTCGCTCCCACCCCTGCTCCAACCTTTGTAATGGCATGCTTTGCCATGCAGGAATTCAGCAGTTTCACAAGAGCACGGACTTCCTATACTCCCTTGCTCAGGTCCATCACCCAAGCCTTTTCACCGAGTTTCCTACCTCCTTCTCAAGCCTTTTTTCATGCTGAAACGCTCTCCGAATTGATGTTCGTGTCTCCTCCCTCTCTTTATGCACAGAGCACCTATTATAAGAACTCTTCCAGCTAACCGCACGCCCCCCCTTCCCCCCCGGGGAATGCATTTAGCACTAGCCTATTATATGACAGAACGGCAAAAACACCGTGAAAATTTGCTTTCCACGTACCAACACCAGCCCCCAAAAAAACCCAAACACGGGAACACCCCCTCGCCCGATCGCATCTCGGCGAGATTCCGGGGGTGGCGGGGAAGGAGGGCGCATCTCCCCGTTGCAACGAGCATAATAAAGGAAAAAGAGGAGCTGGAGGCGAGGGTGCGAGCCCGGCTTGTGCCAGCCGCGGCCGCGCCGCGTTCCCCGGGCAGGGAACGGCGCAACGGGGCGGGGGGGGGGGGGGGGCACCGGGGACAAA
>NW_008796046.1:1740843-1742857 GCF_000699145.1 Aptenodytes forsteri | reverse complement strand
CGGGCAGCGAGAGGGGACAAAAACCCGCGCGCGTTGTCCGCCGGGGCTGGGGAGCGCGGAGTGCGGCGGGGTTTAAACGCCTCCCACGCACCCCTCAACTTCAGGCTGGCCGCTGCTTCTGCAAAGAAACCTGGCAGGGTTGACATCAGCCCTGACGTCATTTGGCCGCTTCCAGCCTTCTGACTTAAAACCGGCAGCGGTTACGCAGGGGGCCGCGCAGGGCTGTAGTCACCGCGCTTCCGTGCAAACAATAAGGTCATAAACCCCGCGCCCTAAAGCCGCACTCACACCCGCTTCGGGGGCTGGGGTTTCTTTGCTGTTGCTGCCGGCGGGTATTCAACGGGGGGCCGCGCAAACCCCCCAGAGGCAGCAACCGCCTGCTCCCGAGAGCCACCAGCACCGACCTCGGAGCCCCGGGCCTGGCAGCTATTCCGTAGGCAGCAGCGGTCGTCACTCCTCCCCTGCAGGTTTCCGAGACGAGCAGCAATTGCCTCCCTTCAAAAGTCCTTAGATCAGGTTGGAAATAGAAAAGGAAATCCCCCTGGGGCGCAGCTGAAGCTTAAAAACAACGCGTCCGTCTGTTTGTGGCTGCGCGTTGCTGCGAGAAAACAAAAAAAAATCCCATCTATAAAACTCTGCAGGGCAATCGCCGGGGAATCAGACTGAAGCCCCGCCAGGATGAGCTTTTGCTAGCGGGTCTCCATCTCGCAGGGCTTCATTTTTGCGGCAGGCGCTTTGTTTTCCACGCTTCGTCTCGCACGCTTCCTGATTTTGCGAAGCGAACGGGCGCTTTGATGCAGACGGACAGTTTGATGAAGAGGAGGGCAGGGCTCCTCCTTATTCTGCTCCCTCCCAAAAAGCCTTACAGTTTGCTTTCGAAATGCCAGAACCGGCCGGACGTTCGCCGAGGTGAAGACGGGGCGGAGGGATGGTGCGTGTTGAACCGCGACACCCATTTCCAGATCTGCAAGTGCCGTTATTTCCACCTAACTACAGATAAAAACGTTTCTTCCCTGTGATCAGTGATGAACATTTTCTCACCTGCAATCTCCTATTGTTCTTCACAGCGGTATGAACCTCAAGTACTTGAAAACAATTATGCCAAACAGTAAAGGAGAGCTAGAACAATTTTCCTTTTTTAATGCCTTTCTAAACAAGAACCAGCGGAAGGCAAGGTAGCATCATCTCTGCATAATATTACCTAATAAAAATAAATGTCCTAAGCTTTGCACAAAACCGAGGAAGGTGCAGACCAGGTTAGTGCCAGAAGTTGAAGTTGGAAAAGACCTCTAAGATCATCGAGTCCAACCATCGACCCAACACCACCAGGCCCACTAAACCATGTCCCTAAGTGCCTCATCTACACGTCTTTTAAATACCTCCAGGGATGGGGACTCCACCACTTCCCTGGGCAGCCTGTCCCAATGTTTCACCACTCTTTCAGTACAGAAATTTTTCCTCACGTCCAATCGAAACCTCAGGTTTGCAGGTCAGGGACACCGCTGCAAACTGATCTGGGAATGTGGCTTTTAGCCGGATTACCCCGGTCACCGGGAGCAGGCAGGACAGCCTCGCCGCTTGCCAGGTGATCCTTTCTGAGGTTTATTCGTCAGTTGTAACTGGGATGCAGAGTATCACTTTTATTGCATCCGAGGCGGTTAACAGCTGGCCCTGACATTTGTAAAATAAATCATTCCGCGAGCAAGAAGCTACCAAAACCTCTTTTTCTTGAAGAAAATTTATCTACTAAGGCGTAGATTTTAGCTGAATGTTTTCTTCGAGTTTGTGTGTTTACTAATGCACTCTGTTCTCATACACGCTCTCCAGCGACATCTCTGCTAACAACGCAGCTCGGAGAGAGCACAAATACCTTTTCTCAGCTCTGCTCAGCAGCTGTATTTGGAGAAGAGGAGGCTGAGGGGAGACCTCATCGCTCTCTACAACTACCTGAAAGGAGGTTGTAGCGAGGTGGGGGTCGGTCTCTTCTCCGAAGTAACAAGCGATAGGACGAGAG
>NW_008796046.1:1733002-1740724 GCF_000699145.1 Aptenodytes forsteri | reverse complement strand
GTGGTGTTGGGTCGACGGTTGGACTCGATGATCTTAGAGGTCTTTTCCAACCTCAATGATTCTATGATTTGTTAAACTTAATTACATGAATTTGGTTTTTTTTTTTTGATCTTCAGTTTTTTTCAAATGTGGACGAAACTATCCAACGGGATCAAAAGTTATGATGGGCAAGGTGGACAGGCACACACCGACACTCACGTACGTGCGTATGTACGTACTCAAGAAAATGGTATACGCTTCATTTCCTTCGGCGCACAGAACAGAGACGTGAAAAACGAGCCAGTTATGTATGAAGTGTCTGCGACTGCTGCGTTTCTACAGATGTCGTAAGATGATTTCCAAGAAGACTTCTTATTTTTATTAAGGATGAAGATCCAGACTTGGAAATTTGCGAGAGAGGTCCAGAAAGTCCGAAGGCCAAATTAGGCTTGTAGTTATGGCAGCACCATTGCCATTTACTTCAGCTTAACCTACAATCAATTCTCTATTACCCATAAAAATGGGAGGGCTGAGATACCACGGACAAAGGAAAAAAAAACCCCAAAACACATAAATAATGAGCCTCGAAAAGCGTAAGTAACCCGAACCAAGGCCAGAGCTCTGCAGTGGTTGATCGACTGGGATGGGTCCACCAAGGTTGTCCCTGCAGAGCAGCAGAGATGAGTCCCAGCAGATGCACCAGAGCTACCCCCGAGCCCAGCGGGCTCTGCTGAGGTGGGTCGTCTTCAGTCCAAGTCCCCCCCCACCCCATAAAAATCACTAATCTGCTGCACAGCCCTAACCGGTCCCAGGAGCAGCACGGATCTTTCTGTAAGACTAGATTACGGTTATCTGGCCTCAGAATGACTGCACGGAGCCAGCTTGGATCTTCAAGCCTAGCCCAGGGAGGTCAACCCAGAGGAGACCGAGACTTGACAGCATTTCTTTATGTCTGATGAACAAAATGTCAGGAGTGTTCCAGCTATATACTAAAAAAAATGAAAACGAAGACAATATGGTTTAGGCTTACTTTGTTAATACGAAAAATGGCTAGGTGTCCCACAGGTGACATTTTTCTCGGTAAGTTCATATAAAATAAAGAAATTCACTGTGGGTGAAGGAGGAAAATGCCAAATGTGAAAACGCCGAATGTGAAAATGCCGAATGTGAAAACGCCAGCGTTTTTTCTAGCCTTAGTTGCCTTCCAGATGTTAATCACTTTCTTAGTTCTCATTACCTACATCCTCGGACTCCGAGTCATCAGTTAAGGAGGCCCAAAATTACAGAGCACTTTCTGACTGTTCGGAAAGCAAAACAAGAGAGAAACTTGACAACAGCAGCAACGTTTCGTCGTTTCCTAAGGAGGCAATGCTCAACAGTGTCAAAAACCACAAGGTGAAAGCTGTTTGTAATAATCCATTTTATTTTGCAGTTGAGGCGAGCTAAGAATTCACATCATTGAAACAGCTTCAAGCAGTAAATCACTGAGTTTTTGTAGCTGGGTGATATTAGGCTGGTACCTTAGCTCTAAACGTGTTAACAGCAGCTCACCGTTAGCTTTCCTGTTACGGCCAGCAGAGATGAAACTGGGGCTCAGCAGGACCTGCGGTGTTCTTCATCTGGTGGTGACCTACTGAGCAACCCTGGACAAGTTGTATCACCTCTCTCGTGCCTCCGTTTCCCACTTTTATAAAGCATTTTAAAAACTAATGACAGTGATATACAAAAGCCACGCGTTATTATTTATAACACCATACTGCTGGGTATTCTTTCTAAGAATTTGCTCAATTATATGCATTTAAGCAAAATTTGTTCCTCCTTCCAGTAAGGGAAAGGAATACAGTGACCATCAAGCACTCCTACTTTGCGTTACGTTCTCCACGACCTGACATCCTCAGATCCCCCATCAGCAGCTTAAATAATACGATTCTCATCAATTACAGCCACTGGTCTAATTAATGAAACTTTCTGGGCACTTACAGAATAATCTGCGTCTCACCACACTTCTTTCCATCCCCGAAGACAATGGAAGGGGGAAGACAATGAGCGGTAGCTTGGAAGCACCAGCGGTGAGACGGCCCAAGGGAGGAGCAGCGATTTTCACGTGGAGAAGGTGATTTGTATGCAGCCCAGGTCACCAGGACAAAGCCGTGCTTCTCAGCTCTTCGGGGGCTCGTAGGAAACGAGCACAGCAGCCTCGCTGCGGTTCTCGCTGGATTATTAGCTCCATCTCCGCTCGCATCGCTACAACCTGACTGATACAGACTCCAAAATAATCCTTTTTCTTCAGAGCAGCCTTTCCAGGGGTAGAAGAGAAGCACGTCAGCTCGCTGCTAGATGAGAACCACTCACAGCTACTGCAGCTGTCTCTTTTCTGCCATAAACGGTGAATTTTCAGCTTCCACGAGTCTTAGGATGGTAATTTCAAAAGTAAAATTGGAAAATCAAGGAAAAAAAATACTATTCGTATCAGCCTGCTAGCGATTGAGAAAAGAAGCAAGAAACCCACTATGTTTTTATACTAAGATGAATGCAACGTTGTAGGTAATTTAAATTTTTAGGGAATTTAAAGACTGTTTAAAGTATCTTCTGTGTCTTGCGTAAGAGAGAAATAGTCTAGATTCTAACATAAGTTAAATTATTTCTTGGTCTTTTTTTTGTTTCCGAGTTAAATGGCCTAACCAACGGAGTTTCCACTTCCCTTAAGAGGTTATTCAGTGAGTCGATACGCGTTCCTGACATAAGCATCTCTCTCAAGTTCATTCTATCGCCCTCAGACCACTCCTAAACTCTCTCTTCCTCCTCAAACGCCTTCCCGTCACATTTTTCCTCCTGGTTAAGATAAGCGCAGAAGCCTCAGCAATGTTTAGGCGCTGGCAGCTTGCCAGAGGAGCCTTTTATATACAGCCTTGTCAGCTACAGGGATTGTCACCCAGGACTATTTGTATTTAAATCCACAAAGACGTTTCAAATGCTTTCACTGGAGATAGCTTTGTGTGTTGCCAGTTAATAGATATTTCCCCCCCCCTCCCCCCATTATAAGTAATACGTATTATATTCAACATACGTATTTATTTTACAAATCGCAAGAGCCTCAGGGCTGAAAGTACCTAAATTCGGCACGGCTTAAATCCATCAAAACGCCACCGTGCATCGAGCTGAGCACCTATTTAAGCACTCCGCTACTCGGAGGCAAAAACTTGATTATATAACCTCAGATAATGAAAAAAAAAAAACCAAAACCCCTTCCTTGTGTCATTCTGTGGCATATCAGAGAGCGAATTAAAGTCAGTACCCTCTGCTATCTAGGGAGGCAGATGCAAACCTCCATCCTCTTTGTAGCGTGCTGTATTGGTGAATCATAGAATCATAGAATCATTGAGGTTGGAAAAGACCTCTAAGATCATCGAGTCCAACCGATGAAGAACGTATAAACTTGCTGGGAAGAAAGCAAAGCCACTTCTCAGAGTGGAAAGCACGCGAATAAGGCGAAGTATTAAAGTTATCGCTCCACTGCACAACTTGTGTCCTTATCTACGGTCACATACGCGTATTACAAACCATCGGTAACCCTAGCACACTTCTGCAACTCAAAGAACATATCCCAGATTAGCGTTCAGCAGAATTCAGCCACACTAGGACCTGATTAGTGTTATGTTCTCCCTCGAGTTGCTCTTTTAACCCATCAGCAGACCACGTATTGCTTCGAAGTGCAAGACAACTCATCAGTGAATTATTTGCTCCCGATTTTGACCAAATATTTTTACAGGGCTAGATGGGCTATATAAATGCTGGGGAAGCAAGTGAACACATCAACTGTAAATGATGTATTCGATCACTCCGTGGAGATCGGACAGCAAAGGCAGCTCCACAGACAACAGGATAAACAGTTAACGATCGTAATTACCTAATGGCCAATGAAACCAGGCATCGGACAACCACCGACCTCGTTTTTCCTAGCAATGTGATGATTCGTAAACTCTTTATGCCCAACTGGTTTTGAAGGACCCCATTCGTTTGCCGTGCCCTGAATTCAAGAAATCATATTGACCCCGGAACACCTTGCAAAGGGAAGTTTACTTAAACGTGCAGCATCGTTGCAGAGCGAAAACAGCAATGGAAAAGGAAAGCACGTTGGTGCCGAGTTTGCAAACCGCAATCAGTAACATCTCTGTCACTGCAGAGTCTTCACTGAAACTTTGAAAAAGTACATGAACTTTTCCAAGAGGTTGGTCTTAACACCGGTTGTTAGCAAGGCTTGCGCAGGCAAAAAAAAAAGATGACCTATGGCTCCTGGGTTGAGGCAAGCAAATCGGGAAAATAAAAGATGACTCAGATTCCCTCACTTTAACTCCTTTGTGGCGATATAAACGTCTGTCTGTCCGTTAGCATGTGCTGCCCGCAGAGCAGCACGGTAGGCCGTAATCATCTGCGTGGGCTGGCTGAACGCTTCAGAAATTGCAGCAGCTCCGGTGGAAGCGAGGACTGGACTCGGAGCAGTTGGTTGTAATTTAGAAGGCTGCTTTCCTACTGCAGGGAGGGAAGCAGCTGTAGGGCAGGACGCAGACTGCTCTGAGTAAATGGCTCGGTACAGGTCACTTGGAAAGCTATGCCTGTGCACAAAACCACGTCATTTGGGCAGACCCTGACACGAACGCCACCCTCGCATGAAAGCGAGCAAAGCCAACAGCCCTCTGGATTTCCTCGCATTGAAGATCTGATAAAAACCTGAGGAAAATCAGCATTCTTTGAATCAGAATCGTAAAAAGAAGCAAAAAAGATCCCAGTGAAATAGGGAAAATGCAATGGGAATTGGGTCTGATAACCTTTTAATATAGTCACAGACATTGCTGACTTTCATCTGCAAAAAACTAACCACGAGGGAGGAGCCAGGATGCTGCGTTACTCCAAGTTACTCCAGCCTCCAAGGGAAGGTTTGATTGGACGTTGAGGAAAAATTTCTGTTCGATGGTTGGACTCGATGATCTTGGAGGTCTTTTCCAACCTGAATGATTCTATGATTCTAAGTTAGGGTTGGAGTTAAGTTGCACAGTGGTCACTAGTATTGCATACTCAGCGTGCACTCACATAGTCTCAGAGGTCCTCTCTCATACAGTGTGCAAGACTGAAGTTATTCCCCACCTCTGCCTTCCCGTTCTCCAGAACGGTAGGCAAACCCTGGACATAAGCACCTTGTTTTTCATCCTGTCACTGCGAATTTCAGCACGTCTCAAAGGGAGCATGGATACAGATATACAAAAATACCTCTACAGGATTAACCCCACGTTCTTTTAGTTCTTACAGACAGGTTATCCCAACAACAATGCGGCTGTAAGACTTGCAAGAGAATATAATAGCAGTAAGAGTCATGAAAGCATTTCAGACTTAAAAGTTTATTTGCAAGAGAGTATTTGAACGGCAGGAAACCTGCAGGAGCACACGATCGTACTTAAACAGTACAATCGGAAAATAAAGGCATACTGACTTTCACCCTGGGAAAAAGACATGCAGTTCATTTCCAGAAGTACATTAAAGAGGATATTTTACAACCACTATTAAGTGATAGAGAATCCTGGATTTAAGATACAGCTGACCTTAAAAGACACAGCGGGGGCGGGAGGGAAAGCAATTAAAAAAATCCACGCGAACACACAAAATTCCTTTAAGAATACTTTATCCAGAGAATACAGACTCTATGTACAACACTACCAATACAATCTATAATCCCCACTCAGTGTCAATAGACCATAGACAGACACACTTGGAAATACACTGTGAATGACACCTCCAGAATAATCTGGAGGATTATTTCAGACACAAAATCACTGTCATACAAATTACGTAGGTACACTTCAAAGGCTACTCTGCAGGAAAAAAAAACGGTTTCGGTGACTTCTGTACTCTACAACAGAAGCTAATTTTTGGAATTTCCAACTAAGTAGTAATGTAAACGAATTTTCTTTAAAAATAATGGGCTTCCAGTAATCTTGTTGGTTTTTAAAGATAATTAAGTTCATTTTCTTTCCGTTATATAGGAATCACTTAAAAATTAGTCTCCGCATAAAAAACATCATCCAGCAGACTTCAGTAAGTTAACTTTGTGCACAAGTCATTGCATTCATTTCATTAGGAAAGCCCATATGCGAATATATACACATTTAGAAGGTAACAGCAATAAGATGCTTGTATAGTGATTCAAATGATGCAGTAGCAACAGAAGCTTCGGTCAGAAGTAGCCGTTTAGAAGTATGTGCCACGGTTAATTTACTTCTAATACCGCCATTATAATGTTCTGGTTTTGCTTGTTCAGAACCCTAAGGAGGAGTTTCAGCACGCACGCGCTCATCGATCCAGCCTGTCCAGGTCCCTCTGGGACCCTCCCTTTTCCCTCTGGGAAAAGGCCCTTCAATCTTGGGCAAAAGATAATAACAATTATTGAAGGGTGAAAAAGTATTTTTTCATACTGAAACGGGTTTTAAAAGTGTTGGAAAATTAGGGTGCCTCACATTAACATTACCCAGCCATGCCTCCAAACTATTACTGCAATTGAAGATGATCCTGCCCTCTCCTCTGCATTCCCTTGCACCAGCAGAAACATTTGTGCAATCTGCACAGCAAACCAGATGGCAGTTACCCGAATTAAATCTAACCTGAAGGTAAATGAGTGTATTTAGAAAAAAAGTTCCTCATCTGACTAACTCCCTTAGACGGTTCACTGTATACGAACGTTGGCAATCGCCCAGTAAAGCGTAAGCAGTCAGACGCAGCTGAACGTACCTTTAGCATTGGCTTCAGTGACGACGCAAAAATACTTAAAAGGAATGAACTCGGCTACATGCTCGAGTTAGAAATCTGGCAAAGAAGTAACACCAAATAAACGGATGCTATCGAAATTAGTCCAACAAAACATGCTTTGAGGTTCCTAGCTTGAAGGGCACTTGATGACAAGGCTTCCTCATGTAAAAGACAGCTTTCGTCCAACGCATACTAAACAAAAAAGCTCACAAGTTTTGAAGCCAGCCGAAAGGAATCGAATGAGTATTTTTTTTGGAGAGCTTTCGTCCAACGCATACTAAACAAAAAAGCTCACAAGTTTTGAAGCCAGCCGAAAGGAATCGAATATTTTTTTTGTTTGTTTTTCCTTTATGCACTTTTTTGAAAGGGACACACACACTTCGGCTATTTCATGTATTTGGATTATGCTTCCTAAAGCCCAACAAATCTCCCTGTCAGGACGCTTTTCGTGTGATTTTAAAGCTATATAAAAGATGCACGAAAGCTGAATTCTTACCCCATAGCACTACTACACCTGAAACGGTTACCGCTTGCCTTTATACCTTTCACGGCTGCTGTATCTACTTCCTCGAACTACCAGCAGGCCACGTTTGGTGAACGAGTCCTTTTTCTCCTCCCAACTATCCGGTTTCCCGTTTCTTTGCGCTAAGCTTCGCTTCATTTTTACCTACGACAGACCTGGCCCAGCCGTCACACTACGCATACTCCCCCTCCGACTGCTTTACTGCTTAAAACACGCCTGGTTTCTCTCATTATCCATCCGGGCCGCGGAGTAACGGCAGCCTCCTGCAAAGCAAAGCGGAAGAAGACAGACACGGTGAGAAGACGATGACCTCACTCCGCATCCCAGGTCCGTTTTTAAGGTAAACGCGCTCGATGCGCTCCCCGCCCCGCAGCGGCCCGGCGGAAGACGGGCCGGCCCTGCCCGGCGCCTCTACGCATGCGCGG
>NW_008796046.1:1686983-1731636 GCF_000699145.1 Aptenodytes forsteri | reverse complement strand
CTGGCTGTGAGGGGTGTGAAGGAGTACCTGGTTATGAGGGGCTGCCCGGCTGTGAGGGGTGTGGGAGGATGTGAGGGGGTACCTTGGGTGTGAGGGGGTGCAGATCTGTTAGGGGCGTGGGGCAGCGATGGGATGTATGGTTGTTAGAGGTGTGGGGCAGCTGGAGGGGTGCAGGAGCAGTGGAATGAGGCAGGGGAGCCCAGGCGTCGTGGGGAGCCCATGCAGGGCCAGCACTGGCTCAGAAGGTGGAAGTCTGTCAGTCGTACTGCATGTACAGAGGTGAGGTGGCACTGGACGACGAGGTGTGTGCGTGACAAATAGGACACCGGTGTGACAGGCAGCTGTCACAGGATTGCGAGGATGATGGTTGGTGGCGAAGCATCACGAGCAACAGCAGAAATGATGGGATATTCAGGTTCCCAACGGGTGAAAAGCAGGGGTGGTGCAGGTGGTAGAGCAAGAAGTGTGTGAGTGAGAGGCCGTGGAAAATACCATGAAAAATAAATCATGCACTTAGATGTAGAAACCCCCATGTAGAAGCTCACCTTTAAATCTAGATAACGCTCTTAAAATCATTTGACTTAACTTGTTCCTCACAATTCTGGAAGGTGCATAGGGGCCAGAGCAATACTAGTTCTCTCGCTCCTAACAGCAGGTAATTAAGGCTGAAATTTTTGACTATTTATACGTGATACTCGCTTCCTTCCTTCCTTGAAGCTGGTTGACCTGATTTTTGGAAACTTTCAAAACCCGTGGGAATTGTGGGTACATAGTTTTTTCTAAGAAAGCAGTCCCCTGTAGGTGATTTCAAGCGAAGATACAAAAACCTTATATAGGTAGGAGCTGCTGCTCAAAGCTGTGTTTTCGGATATGTCGTCAAGCTCTCCTGGGTGAATGCAATGCCTTGCGTTAAAGCTAGGATAACCAGACCTCTTTCTGATGCCCATACATGCAAGGTTTTGCAGTACAATCCTTATTACATATGTTTGTGCCTTTAATGAAAACTGAAATTGAAATAGTTGGTTGCCTACTCTTAACCTTTTGTTTGTGTGATTCACTCCTAGCCTTGTCTCTTTCCACCCTCTATCCTGTGAGAGCTGCAGGTTCTTGCACAGTCAAAGGAATGACTGCAGTTTGTGCGGAATTGAAGAGATTTGGTGCTGTCTGAAGTTCAGTCTTAATTTGTAAGGAGTCCGTGCCATAAAATCCGAGTCATGTCAAGTCGTGCAAAATTGGTCAATACGTGACAGTTTATTGTATGAAGAAAATACCCCCTTCAGTTTATAATTTTTCTATTGAAAGACGTTCTGAAGGAATGTTTTCAATGGTAGCAATACAGAGATATATACAAAAATGTGCAGTTAATTAAACAATGCACTAATTTCAAAGATTTTTTTTTTTTTAAACTGTATTTTGGAATTAGACTACTACTACTTTTAACCACCATTTGTGGAAGTTTAGAAATAAAAACCTTTTGAAAAAAACAGTGCTTGTCAGCTACAACGAGTTGAACAATATCGTTTTACAGATATTTCTTTTGCAAACATTAAAGTGGATTGCAGACATGGTTTTAGGAAGCATGTGCTGGCTTAGGTTTCTACAGTATGTGAGTAAGCATGCTTTCTGAGCACATGACTACTTCATAATCCCCTTGAAGTAGTTCAGGCTAATACGGTTAGTGTTCCTGTAACAGAATAGTAGAAAATAGAGTTAAAATTGACCCGGAAGGATCGTCTAGACCTTTCCACTGTCCAAAGGAAGGATAAGCTATACCTAAACTGTTTCTAGCATCTTTGTTGTGCTCTTAAAAATGTGCAGTGACAAGGATGACACTCTCTTTAAGTTCTCTACAAGTTTTTTTTCCCCCTAGTATCTTACACCTCTCTCTTTTAACCTATGTTAAAATGTCCAAAGCTGGTCATATGTTCTATTTTAACAGCAGCATTTAAAGACTGATAAATCCATGCAACCTTCTGGCTTTGTAGACTGGAGGATGTTAGTGGTTTATTCTCCTGTTTGAATTACGGCAATCATCTGCAGTTGTAAATGACAATGTGCTGCTTGTACTGCTTGCTGTTGTAGAAACCTCTTGCGATATCGGTCAAACTGGTCTGGCGAGGAAAAGTACTTTATGCCAAAAATATGTTGCTTGTGCTTGGCAGCTTACAGTGAGAAAGTTGAGTATAAGGGCATTAGAATACGTCTTTAAAAATAAATTTTAGTTTTAATAAAATCATTGATGAGAAATACCTAGTCCTAGATAAATTGTCTCTACTACCTTACTGCTTTCAGTTTTTCCACAGTAACTGAATAACTGTCTTTACGTTTTCCCAGTTCAGTGCTAAGCAGTTCCAGTTAGACATCCCAAGTCTGATCTTTCGAGCGTTAGCAAGTCTGTGAGAGCTAACCAGTTACTTAAGACTAGCTTCATTTATTGTCACTACCTGAGAAAACGAGAAAGGGTGCACAGAGTAGGCTTTGAAAAAGAACCAGCCGCGTTTAATGGATGGCAAGTAGTCTTTTCATGTCAAACATTAATGTAAATAGCCTCTGTTACCCCAATAAGGATGTGTATTTTATAGTTCTATACAGCCTAGGCAGTGATCCCCACAGGACGATCTGTCTGTTTGACCCTCGTCTGTGTTTCTGACTCTGTTCGACATGGTGGTTTGAGTTACGGTGAGGTGTTGAGTATTTAGAACAAACTACTACTTCAGCAAAGGGATGCTGTTCTTCTGCAGTTGACCAATACTGGGGTAACATAAAACACTCTACCCGCACCTAAATAAAATGCCATTTGAGCTTCCATGAGATGTCAGCAGATCTCTGAAAATGTAAGGTTTGTGACTGAAGAAAGCCTTCTTAAAAGCTAATGAGTGATACCTAAGCAGTGGTGTAATACATTGCATTGAAATGGCTTTTAATTTGTGCCAAATATTTTGCAACTAAAACACTTGTGCAACAGTATACCGTGTGCGTTAGCTGAATACTAAGAAAACTGGAGAAATTCTTATACGTAATTTTACTCTAAGGTCTTCTTAATTGCTGCTTGGATAATACCATGCAGAGCTATGTTGGGTGATTGCAGGGGTCTGACCTCCTTTTTCTTTGTTCTTGCATTCCTCGTTCCTCGGAGAGCGTTCGATTTGGAGCCAAACTCGTAGCAAGACTGAAGGGCCGAATTCAGGCTCAGATGGAGTTTGCATGTTTGAGTCCAGTCGCATAGCCTCCACCATCTCCCTCTAGTCCTGTAGCTACCTGAGAAAATGTCAACGCTCCAGCCTTTGCCAGCAGTTTCCTAGATGTCTAGAGCTCCGGTTTCCCATCTGCTGCTCCGATGGGATGAGGAGCTTGGCGCCCGTGTCTGATCAGGATCTGCAAACTGGGGCTTTGCGTGCCAAGGGCTTCTTTTGGACCGTGTGCTCAGACAGTGTTGACTTCAGCACAAAAGGCAGTGGCCACAGCCACTTCTATGTAACTGTAGAAGGAGTTGGGAAGGGAGAGGAGTATTGGGTGGTTAATTTAATCTTTGTGAGACTCATTTCCCCAGTAAGACCCCTCTGAAGAGCTCACGGTATCTTTTGCCATCACTGATTAGTCCGATCTGGTCCCTAGCTATTACTAGTATCTACTTAACTTGTTCTCTGGTTGGCAGCAACATCAGAGGTGACGGGATTTGGGCTGATTTTTGTCTGTCCTTGACAACTGTGTGCCAGTTCTGGTATATGTGCTAGATGCACCATTGCTGCCACCGATTTGTCCCTATGCGGTTGCCAGGAGGTGATTCAGAGGAGCTATCCTAATGTGAGGAGCTCTGACTTTGCCCCCTGGCAGTCTTCCTCAGCTTCCCTGAGTCACTGAGAGAGGCAGGTAAGACCACTAGGGTCAGGCTCTTCCTCTGGATACCCCTCTGGTCTGAAACCTTCCCCACTAACTATAGGGAGGCTCATGAGCCTTTGTGACAGCCCGGTGCGATCACCTTTAATGAGTTATCTAGTAATCAGCACCCACTCAGAAAGTATGAGAGCCGGTTTCAATATGATCTGCATGCTAAGGGTCTCCCGTGTAAAAAGACTGTGTTTATACCATTTGGTTAAATGAAGAACGCTCCCCTGTTCTCTTGTTGGCGTGATTGCACTATCCAGCAAGAGTACAAGATCTGTGGTGCCAAAAAACTGAGCAAGAAACGATATTTTTTTCTTATTACTATTTTAAGTCATTATTGAGGATACTATGTCTAGATCTACGAGAGCAATATTAGAAATGATTCCTGTTTTACGGCACTTGCTGTCACTGTTATTTTGGTATTTTGCATGAATGAAAAATTAAGACGCACAAGCAGTTAAGCCAGCAGAGATCTGAATCCAAGATTCCCCCCTTTCATCTTCACAGTTGCCCTTTATTGCACTCAGTTGAAGTAGAGGTGATGGTGAATCCACTCAGAGCTGTGGATTTCCTCATTTGGGCTGCCCACCAAAACATCTGGCGAGACAGCCTTCATTCCTAAATTGTTGAATAATCACTAATTATTTTTCCTCCCTCCTTGCTCCTATGAGCAATAATTCCATGTTTGCAGTAAAAAGTAATAAAAAAAAATTGCTTTCTCGTAACTTCTAGCTGTTTCTTGGGTCAGGACTCATAATCTTTTTAATTTAGGAATAAAAAAACCCAAAACATTTAAAGCCTTTTGTTTTTAAATGGACCGAGTAATTTTTTCACTTTCATGAATTTCAGCGATGATTGGGTTGTGGGGAGATCTCCCCCACTTTGCCTTACTGAAATAGTAGACTCTTCATGTAACTTCTTTGTTTAGGTTCCTGGAACTTTGTGGACATTGCCAACACAACGCTTTAAAATACGAGTCCGTGTTGAAAAGTATGTAGCGAAGTGATGGGTTGTAAAGTAAAATAAGTCACTGAGACTGTAGTGAAAGTTCCTTCTCCTTTTTGCTGTAGAGTTATTGTCATATTACCATAAATTCTTTATACTGTAGTTGTGTCTGGCGTTCTTGAGTTTGTCTGGGGAAGGATTTACCCGAGGAGGAATGGAAGCTGGTGTAACCACTCTGTACAGTTAGAATAGTGAACAGATCATCAGTCGTGTTCATGTGAAGGTTTTTAGTCATCCGTACTGTATGTTTTCAACTGTCTGTTTACTTACGTGCTGTTGTAAATTGGTGGCTCTGTGAAGCCACAAGGTGTAAGCAAGTGCATTAAAATAATGCTGCTTCAGAGGGTTATTTTTGCAGGAAGAGAATGACTTTTTTTTTTGAAACTTTTAAATACAGAGCTATCAATAGCTGCTGGAGTCTTGTGTTTATATATATATATATATTACTGCACAAATAAAATAGCAGATGAGTTTTACTGGAGTAGTTGTGCAGAATCAGTCTATGCATGTTGTTGCTCAGAAATCCATAGCAAGACAGTGATTGCATAGACCCTGTTGGGGGAAATATAAGCTGACTAATGCATTTGCATCAATTACTGCAAATGGTTTACTCACCAGAGGAAACAGTACCTTGCATATCTAAAAGGAGCCCTATTAGTCGGGGAAATGTTTCTTTAGCTTTGTTTTATGTCTCAGAGAACTAATCCAAAGCAGAAGTAAATGTTGTAAAGATACGTGTCTAATGAAAACTTACTTCAGGCGTGTGAGCACTGTCTGTAGACTGATTGCTTTTTTATTTTTATTATTTCACTTTTCAAAAATCTACTCTGAACTCCCCAATGACCACAATAAATAAGAAAAATGCTGTATTTTGGAGGGAGGCAGAGAAGACAACTATTTTAATAGCTGCCTTCAAAAACTTATGACTTTAGTCTACAAGCACATCTCTTGCTTTTTTAACTGTTCTTTTTAAGATTAAGTTCTTAAGAATTAAATGGTCAGGTTTCATGAGCAGCTGCGTTACAATCTGCTGTGCGTGTGAGACAAAGGCAAGAATGTATAAAATAAGGGAAAAGATTCCTGAATTTTCTGGGGCGGTGTTAAGCAAGAATATATACATTAAGGGAAAAGATTCATGAATTTGTTGGGGTGGTGTTAAGTGGTGAGCAAAAGGAGAAGAACAAATTTTTAAGAAGACTTGATGGTATGTTACAACGGAAGGTGTACAGAACTTTCCTTAGCCTTGCATAAAGGGCAAGGCTCACTGCACTCCAATTTTGAGTACCGTTTGAAATTGTAGGGCATTTTGTTTTCTCTTAAAACTAGCTAATTCTTTTGCTTACATGCAGATGTCAAAGATGGGTAGAGAACTGTCGAAGGGCAGATTTAGAAGATAAAACTCCAGATCAACTCAACAAGCATTACAGATTGTGCGCTAAACATTTTGAGACTTCTATGATATGTAGAAGTGTAAGTAAAACCAAGCATTTGTTTATTGCGTCTTGCAAAATGTGACTAACATTTTTCATCAAAATGCTGCATTTTAGTCTTTGATCTCCTGGGTAACTGGTCCCTGGGAAAATTAATCTCTGAGTCTTAATTGAGATCGTTGTCATGGTCCAGGGCACCGCACAGACTCGCAGATGTTGGCACAAAGGATGAGGTGGAAAGGAGCAGTCGGGGAAGAGAAAAGCAGAGCTGCTCCTGCTGGTTTAATATGTTTGTGGAGCCCTGGTCTTCACTGCAGTTCTTTCCTCATGCAAAGCAATGCTCAGTTTGTTTGTTGTCACTAGATGTTACAACATTATATAAATTTATTGGGTGTAAGTATGTAAGTTTGCATACCTCTAATTATTTAAAATCATTAATGTGCTGTTACTGAAGTGTGTACATGGTGTGATTCAGTTAAATTACACTCTTTTGTGGCCAAGAGATGTAAACATTCTTTGCATCTGTCAAGCTTTTGGTTCCTGTTTTATTTTATCCAGCTAAAATCAAGGCACTGTTTCCTGTTAATGAAATAATAGCTTTCAATTCTTCTTGTTAACATGATAACGCTGATTTTAACAGCTTACATAACAGTAGGAAATGGTGGATTTGGGGCTTTGTATCAAGTTTGAATTTCCAGGCTGAATTTTACATTGATAAATAGGCAAAATCAGTCCTTAATTATAAAGGATAGTTAAAATACGCAGGTCAGACTTTGAGCTCCTGGTGGTATTACACATGACAGGGTCTCTGATTAGCCAGCATCCCAGAAACGAATGAACAAATGAATGTTGGACGTAATTCTGAATCTGAAATGAAGCTTTATGAAACTCAGTTTGTTTAAAATGTGTTTCAATCTAATGACAGGTATAAACATAATCAGTTAAAATTCTGTACTTGAAATTAGCCAGTTTAGACGATGTAAGTTTACAATATATCCAAATATAAAATTTTACTTAAAATACTTTAACTGCTAGAAACATTTACATGACCATCTAGAAGTTTTTTCTTCCTCCTGCTCATTTGACAGATACGTTTTCCTTCAATATGATCTTTCACGATAGTGTTTTGTGGAATTCATAAGTCTACATAAAGAAGCAGTTGAACATTTTCATTGTGAAAATGGTTATGTGATTGTTTCTAGAATTGTGAAATAAGTGATAAAAACCAAAGCTCAATAGTAACAGAAGGTTTCCTTTCTGATGCATAGATGTCTCTTTATCCAGAAAAAAAAAAATCATAATATTACAGCGTTAATTATTGCATCTGGGATCTTTGATGTGAAGACAATGGGGAAGAAAAAGTGTTTGTGGTTTGGGTTGGGGCGGTGGGGTTTTTTTTCAATATCTCTTCTCTATTTTTCAGTGTTCTCTTGACACCCCAAAATGTGAATTGCATAGCATAGCTTTCTCTTTGTTTTGAAACATCAGAAAGTGAAAATACTTTTTAAAAAAAAGGAAGAAAAAAGAAAAGGGGGGGGCATGGCATCCGAAATTCTGGGGGCTTTTTGTGCGCACACACAGTGAGAACTCCCCAAAGATATCCTTAATCTAGATGTCTTTCTTCTTACAGAGCCCTTACAGAACGGTTTTACGGGATAATGCTGTGCCAACTATATTTGATCTTACAAGTCACTTGAACAATCCCCACAGCAGACATAGGAAAAGGATAAAAGAGCTGGTAAGATTTCATGTAAGGTTTTTTTTTTTAATATTAAAACCATAAAGGCAAGTAAGTTCATGTGAAACTTTTGTATAAAAGTGTCAAATAATAATATTTAGCACTTGAGTGTACTGCCTATTCTAGTATCTTTTTGTTGATTATAAGTTAAATGCCCAAATATTATGCTGATAAAAATTTTACCTACTAAGGCAGGTTTAATGAAATAATCTGGAAGATGAAATGTCTTGATCCAGAGATGATTCTGTCTTCCAAAGAAAGTGCATAGCTTCTTTTTCCTTGTTATTACTGCGCTAACTGAATACAACTTATGCACAGTACCCTGAAATTCTTGCTACATATTGATTGTGATCTTCAGTTTACCCGTTTAACTTTTGAAGTCTGCACCAATTCAGACATGCTTGTTTTAGCTTATTGTTCTGAAAAGATGATCCATGTATAAAACCAAGATCAAGCGGATTTTTGTGGAATTGTGTGTTGTTAATACCTCTTTTGTGTTATTTATAAAAAAAGTGTCTCTAGGTCTCTGGTTATAAGTATACTGACAATTAAGAGGAATTCAACTCCTAAACTCTGCTTATATGTTGGAAAATTACAGACAATTTCTAAATGTTTCTTCATGAGTTTGAGTCTGTTTATTGACTGAAAATAGTTAAAGACGGTTCTTGTCTACTGGCAGTGCATGTTCATATTGAAACAGAATTCTTTAATTAATAATTATAAAGTACATACTGAACAAACTCATAAGTATGGGAATCTTAGCAGTAATAGCAACCTATTCTCGTGTAGTTAGTAGATATGTGTCATGGCAGCAATAAACTACCTGAAGAAACCTCCTCTTGGACCTTCTAGCACTTTTTGGTAAATATTAACACTCTTAAAATGGTCTCAACTACAATATTTGTATCTGATCGTGATGTGTTTTAATACTTTAAGGTCATGTGCTAGACATTATCATCAGTATAAGTGTTTTGTTTTGTTTTTTTAAAGAGTGAAGATGAAATAAGAACACTGAAGCAACAAAAGAGTAAGTGGGCAAAATAATTGAGTTCATAAAACCTTTGTTTACTAAGGCTGACAAGGTAATGCAGGACACATAACTGTAAGTTTATATGTATCAGGAGGATAGTTGAGTTGCTGCTTGATTCAAACAGCCAGTCTAAACTCTTTCCGAAATACCCGTTCACTTTTTTCTTCTCTGGACTCCAGTAACTTAAAGGTAACGGGGATAGTAGGGGAAAGCAAATGTTATGTTTTATTCATGTTATCTTGACACTTACAGTATTTTACATTTTGTAGTTGATGAAGCTTTTGAACGGGAACAGGCAACTCAAGAATTGAACGAAAGCAATGAGCAAAATACTGTCTCAGAGGAAGGAGGGGAAGAACGAGAGGAAGAAGCTGTCCCCTTAACACTGGAAGAAAGAGAAAACAAAGATTACCTTAAATCTTTGTTTGAAATTTTGATCTTAATGGGTAAACAAAATATTCCTTTGGATGGCCATAGTGTTGATGAGCTTCCAGAAGGTATTTTTACTTCAGATAACTTTCAGGCTTTACTGGAATATAGAATAAATGCTGGAGATGAAGTTCTGAGGAAACGATTTGAGATGACTGCAGTCAATCTTGAGTATTGTTCGAAAACTCAGCAGAAACAAATGCTTGAGATCTGTGAAAGCTGTGTTAGAGAAGAGACACTGAGGGAAGTAAGAGACTCGCACTTCTTTTCTATTGTCACTGATGAAGTAGTAGACATAGCAGGAGAGGAACACTTGCCGGTGTTGGTGAGATTTGTTGATGATTCTCATAATCTAAGAGAAGAATTCATAGGGTTTTTACCTTATGAGGCTGATCCCGAAATTTTAGCTGTAAAGTTCCACGCGACTATTACTGAAAAGTGGGGTCTAAACATGGAGTACTGTCGAGGTCAAGCCTACATCGTCTCCAGTGGGTTTGCTTCTAAGATGAAAGTTGTGGCTACAAGACTCCTGGAAAAGTATCCGCAAGCTGTGTATACGCTGTGTTCCTCGTGTGCCTTAAACGTTTGGCTGGCAAAATCCGTTCCTGTTGTTGGCGTTTCCATTGCGTTGGGAACAATCGAAGAAGTTTGCTGTCTTTTTAATCAGTCTCCGCAATTACTGGTAGAACTGGACAACACAATTTCTGTTCTTTTTCAGAACAACGAGGAGAAGGGTAACGAGCTGAAGGAGATCTGCCGTTCTCAGTGGACAGGCAGGCATGATACTTTCGAGGTTTTAGTGGACCTCATGCAAGCACTGGTACTGTGCTTGGATGCAGTAAGCAGTGACTCATCCGTCAGGTGGAACAACTTTATTGCCGGTCGAGCGTTTGTACTTTCAAGTGCATTAACAGATTTTGACTTCATTGTCACTATCGTAATTCTGAAAAACGTTCTGTCTTTTACGAGAGCATTCGGAAAAAATCTCCAGGGACAAACATCAGATGTGTTCTTTGCAGCTAGCAGTTTAACAGCAGTGTTGCATTCTCTGAATGAAGTGATGGAGAATATTGAAGTTTACCATGAATTTTGGTTTGAGGAAGCAACAAATTTGGCTACAAAACTGGATGTACAAATTAAACTCCCAGGAAAATTTCGCAGGGCTCAACAAGGTAACTTGGACTCTGAGGTAACATCAGAAAATTACTACAAAGAAATCCTTAGTGTCCCCACAGTGGAGCATATTATTCAAGAATTAAAAGATATATTCTCGGAACAACATTTAAAAGCTCTTAAGTGTTTATCGTTGGTGCCCTCAGTCATGGGGCAGCTCAAATTCAATACATCTGAGGAACATCACACTGACATGTACAAAAATGACTTGCCTAATCCAGACACACTTTCTGCTGAGCTTCACTGTTGGAGAATCAAGTGGAAGCACAGAGGAAAAGATATTGAACTTCCAGCTACTATTTATGAAGCACTTCACTTGCCTGACATAAAGTTTTTCCCTAATGTTTACGCATTGCTTAAAGTCTTGTGCATACTTCCAGTGATGAAGGTGGAGAACGAAAAATATGAAATAGGACGAAAGCGCTTAAAGGCATACCTGAAAAACACCCTGACAGAGCAAAGGTCAAGCAACTTAGCTTTGCTGAACATAAACTTTGATATAAAACATGACTTAGATTTAATGGTGGACACCTACATTAAACTCTATCCAGATAAAGTGGAATTTCAAGAAGACTTTATTCCCTCAAACAACTCTGAAGTAACAGAAGATGCTTAATTTTTTAAGCTCTAAGCAACCTGTTGAAACAGCTTTTTCTTAATTAAGTTTCAACGCTAAGAAAAAAACACAACTGTGAAATCTATAAAATCACTGCAATTGTATTTCCATTTTAGGTCTCGGACTGAAGAAGCTGTGGTCAGTGACCCAAATTATGTTTTGTTAGTCTGCATTAAATGTGTTATGCGAACAAAACCAAGCCTGAAAACAAGCCCGTGCTCTTGGCAGAGGTGCTTTCTACATCTGATTGACTTCACTAGATGCTCGTTTACTTTATTGCATCTTGGAAAAAGTACATTGTGATTGTAGATCTGGTGAGGCTGTTACATATTCACTCATGAATTAGGGTAAGAAAAAAAACCTCAAAATGTTAAAAAGAGTGTCATCCATTTCAGTTCTGTTACTTAGGGTTTTATTCTTTTTTAAAACTAAAAAAAAAAAAAAGGTCTTCGATGTATATTTAATTGGCATTTTGGAGAGTGGATGCAGCTATTGCGCGATCCTCGCGCTGTGGACTGTTCACGGTGTAAAGTGAATGTTAGTGGTACAGAGGTACGTTTACGGTTTCATTGGAAGAGTCAACCTCTTTAATCTCTCGATGACTGTTTACATTCCTTTGTGTGAGACACAAAACTCTTTTTCTTTAGGCTTTTAACAGGCATGGCGGGAGTGCTGAAATTCCTAAAAGACACTAAAAACTTAAAATTTATTCCACCAACATTTAAATCTGTTCGTTCTATCCTGACTCTGACACAAACCCGTGCATCTTATTGTCTGTTTATTTGTAAACTCACCCAGGAAAGATTAAAATAAGACTTTGTTGTTTGTCTAGAAGTAAGATTGAAAATATTGCTGTTATTTTTGGCAAGAATGAAACATTTTTGTACAGTTTATTGCAATTTAAAATAAAATGTGAATTGCTTTTTACATACTATTGAATTTCTTAGTAAAGCTGTGCCTCTTTGAGAATGTGTATTCTTTTGTAAGGTACGTTTTAGTTTTGGCAACTTTTTCTCCGTTGTTTTTGCAATTCTAGTGAGTGGCATCTTAAGACACAGGAAACTTTGTGTAATAGCACTTCTGATCTGTATATTCTGCTGAAGGGTTTTTTTTAAAGTATTTTGAGATAGCACTAAATACAGTGCTTTTAATTGTCAAGTTCTGTCTAACTGAAACAGGTGGAAATAGATGAACTTTGAAATGGTTGAACAGTTAAGTTTTGCAGCTATCCTGATGCATGCCAATTTTAGCACTTATTTACAGTTGTCCTTTTATGTACTTTCCAGTTGCAGTGGGAAAGACCCCCAGCAACAGAAAATTGAATGATTGTACAGACTATGACAAATACAGTTCTTAATGTTTTAATGCAGTCAAAGAAGAAGAATAAATTTGAAGAAAACCCCTTTACTAAGTAAGCTTAGATGTTGAAGTGGCTATATAGATCTTAAGGAATGCTTTCACGAGCTTTTATTTACATTGGAGTAGTAAAAATTGCTCTTAAAAAGTATTATCTTTTCTTTCCACTGCTATTTGTATATGCTTTCTGGCATGCTTTCATGTTAATGCAATTGTTGCCTTGATCGTTAAAAAATGTTTTATCTAATAGCTTGCTCTGTTCCTCTGAATATATGAAAATAGCCCAAATCTATGTTAATGCTATAAAAAAAGGCATTTTTTTAATTAGAAGTCATATGGAAAATTGTCTTTTTTTTTAAAGAACATCTCAATTACAATTTTAATAAATAAATAAAAAAATCTTTCCCATCCTGGGAATGTCTGTGAGTTCCCCTGCTAAAGAGAGCAACGCGAGGTGGTCGCGACCTCTGAGACCATGAGCCCCACATCAGTAGAGTCAGGTTGGGGGAGCCCAGGCTTACAGGCCTAATCAAAGGAGGAAAGTTGATACCCCGCGCCATAGAATTGGCCGAAAGAGCTGAAGACTGCTTTCTGACTGTGTAAATGAGATCTTTTTGACCGATGTACTGAGGCAAATTGAGGAAGGGAAATGCAGTAAAACACTCCTTTAGCTACTGAAGTGTCTTCTGGAGCTCGGATGAGACATGCAGCTGTGACTAGCGTTGCTAATTAGCTGGCTCCACGAGCCTTGATCGCTTGGTGTGCTTGATCGTTGCACAGCCTTTTCCAGAGATGCTTAGATTGTCTGTAATCAGCCAAAAGCTCCTTATTTAGCCTATTTGAGTTGTCCTGTTGGTGAGGAATGCCTCATTTTGTAGGCACATCGGTGCATCACTTAGGAACCTGCAGCAGGTAGTCTGAATAGCGATGGCTTGGCAGGGTGCAGGGGAATAGCGGATTGCAATGGCAGGTACTCCTTTAACTTAAGAGATTCGTGTGGAGGAAAACCATGTGCTGAAACCATAGTGGCTCCCATCTTATTTCTGGGGGTGCAGAGAAAGGATGCGACTGCGGTGGAATCCAGTAATATAATTTTAAAGAGAACACTTGCTAAAGCTGGTCAGAGACTGACAGAGAGGTGTCTGAAAATGGGACAAATAATCACTGAAGATAAATTTCGATTCAACTTTTTTTTTTTTAGCAGATTCTTGAGGCAGAGGAAATTGTCATCTTAAATATCCTGCCAGTTCAGGGCAGTAGGTTTTTCCAAGGTGCATCTGAGGTATTTACCTTGCTTTGACCCGGCTGTTTGGCACATTCTGTATAATGAAGCAATATGTCTCTTCTGTGTAACGAAGCAATATGTCTATTTAAATTATCTTAAGTATCACTGCTGAGAAATTAATGTGTTTTAGTGAAAGTGGATTTTCCTTAGCTGCTCAGCTGATTGTGTTTTGTGAAAGCAATGCTTGTCTTAAGAATATACAAACTGTTTCCTTTTCCCATGCACAGAGTTCCTGTTAGAAATCACTATTACTTCTCTGAAAAGTAGCTTTGTCTCTCCTGTAGTGTTATTTCTGTCACTGGCTGCAGAAATCCTGTAACTGCTTGTTTGGCTGCCAAGGTTCTGTTAATGATTCTGGGTGCAGCTATCCCGTTCCCCCCCGCGCTCTGCTCATGTGAAACACTGCAAATCTCAGAGTTGCCAGAAACATCCCAATTACTCTAAGAAGGTGAAAATAAATCTCTTTACTGGATCTGTTTCAAGAAACAGTTGCTAACCTACAATAACAATAGGTGTTATCCCAAAGCAGGCTTAACATTCAATAATTCCCAGACCCCTAATGCTCCCTACTTTCCCTAAGGAAAAGAGTTCTTACACAGAATAGCAGTCTCCCCAGCGTTTTGCCTATGTATAAGTAGTGGGGCATCAGCAAAAAAAAAAAAAGCAGTTGGAAATTGTAGACAGATCTTATAGCAATTTCAAAATACGTGCATGTTCGTTATAAGTTGGCTCTGCAAAATAACACCGTTAATCAAATAGAATTCCATGTGCATGTTCCATAATGTAGTAATTGTTCATTTTATTATTGCCATAGTTGTCTAACGTTTCTATTAACTTATTCCTGTGTAGCAAGCTTGCTTTTTTCTCAAAACCATGCCTGTTTGTCTTCTGTTTTAGCTGGCAACATAGTTATCCCTGGAAGTCTCCTTGAAGGCAAGGCAGGTGCTAGTAAAGTTTGTTCGGTGAGACTGAAGAGCAGCAGTGACAGAACAGATGCCCACGTAGTCCCCTATTCCTCTGGTTTGTAGTATCCCAAAGTTAAATATATCAGTTAAACTGTCTGTGTGACTGTCCGTGTGATCTTACGGTAGACGATGCTCTTGTGTCGCAGTGGCTACTGGGTAAGCGTTTTGCCTAAGGTTCCCAACGACCCCACATGCGTGTTAATCGACATCAAAACTCTTCAGGAATAAACTAGTTTCCTAGTTGTAGAACTTGGGGTACAGACTAAAGGATGGCTTTTTACCGTCCCCCAAAGCCACCCGTGCTATCTACAGACCTCCCACAAACCCTTACGCATCCATGACCACGTGCTCCACCAACAGCAACACTATAACAAAACATTTGTGGGGGCAACGTTAGGATCCTTCTCGCTGAGAAGCCATGCTGTGAGCCTGCAGGCATACCCATGGAATCCGGACTAGAGCATAGGCTTCCCTTGCAGCAGCTAGAGGAGAGGGGCCAGTTACAGCTCTACCTTTACTAAAAGATACTGAGCAAAGCTGGTTTACGTTTAGAAATTGAGATCCCCGTGAAAGCCAGGGATGGATGTTCAGCACATCTGCCAGTAGTTTCAGGTGTCTCATGGTATCTTTCACGGAGAGGTGACTGCCATCTGTGACGGTCTACACTTAGAGCTGGGACTACACACGACTGCTAGAGCCTGAAAATTCAGCTTCTGTCGCCTCTTCAGCCAGCAAACGTCTGAGGATCTGGGGAAAGGACTGTCTTTCCTTGCTCCTGGAAGAACCTCTAGAAGGTCTACTCAGCAAGACACCGCCTCTGGCATGGTCCACAAGCCTCAGTGGGATTTTCTAGCAGGTAGATTCTGTCAACCAAGAGACTTCAGCATCTACCGTCAACAGGACATGGTGTTTGAGGGGAAGAACTTATCACCAGCGCTTGGCTTTGTTGTCCTGTCTTACTCCCAGAGCAGAACAACTTAAAGCTTCGTGGCTGTTTCCCAGCGAAGCAGCAGGGCACTTCTGTACAGTTAGCACTTGCTAACTTGGTGAAGGAAAGACGTTTATGAGCTGTTGGGAAGGAGGGGTCGTGGGTTTGGGTCATGAGGGAAGCAGGAGAGGGGTGGGGAGATACATGAGAGAGCTGGTCAAGGGCACGGGTTGGTTGGTGGTGTGATGCTCCAAGCCTGCGTACTATAGAAGGCCAGAGCTAAGCCCAGATGGGGTCCTGGTCTTCTCCTCCATCCCCATCCGCCAGCCTGCAGTGATGGCAGGCTGAGCAGACGCAGGCTGGAGGGCTTTGTGCCGCTGACAGAATGGCTCCCGCGCAGAAAGCGTGGAGGAGGCAGGCAGCTGCGAGGAGGCTGACTGTGGGGGAGGTTGGACCCGCGTCTGTCCCTGCGGGTCCACCATCGTGCAGGCAACCAACTAAAGGCACGCTTGACCTCCTTCCTAAACTGGAGGACTTAACGAGTTGAAGGTGAATCATCTGTTTTATTAAATCGGAGGCCACTTCAAGGACTGCAGCCCAATTATGCCACATGTTGTACATGCCCCGAACAGAGTATTCATGGAGAAATAGGATCCATATGGACAGATCCTTGCTGGTGAGCACGTGCCGCTGAAGAACAGCCTTGGGTATCTGCCTGCAGAGATGAGGCTTAGTAGGATTCAGGCCTTAACTCTTTATAGTGTTGAACAGCTCTCAAGAAGAGGGAGGGACGTGTAGGAGGTACAGGACAAAGCGGACGGCGCTGTGACATGCATTTCCCCCTCAAGGAGTGAGGCTTGCTGCCTTCACTTGGTGTGAGGCTCTGTGCTCCAGGAATGAGCAGGAATATCATAGTCTGGCCCAAATTCCTCCCTGGAGGAAAGAGACAGATGATATCATTGTTGGAGTTGTTTAGACATCATAAAGGTACTTACTGAAATGAGAAAAATATGGTTTTGGTTCCTTTTTTAATAATAAAGAGAGTAACGGAAAGCTACGAGTACCAGGAACCTCACTGAGAAAAGAGTCTTTGCACCCTGGAAAACTTCTCTTTGCCTAATGAATAAGCACTTCTAAGTCACTTTTTGATTCATTTTTTGTCTGTGTATATATGTATATAAAGCATGCAAAGCCAGATGAAGTTACTTGTTTGTCTTGCAGATGTCAACTTTGCTGAGCAATGCTTTATCTGATTAAGAAGCATGCCCACAGTGGAAGGCACACGGCTTATTCTTGGGAGACTTTGTCCGCACTGTACACAGCTCCTCCTGAACCCTGTACCCTACGATCCAAGCACGCAACTGTTACGTGAACAAAATACATGAGCCTAAACACATGCTAATTATCAGATAGTTTCCACTCCACTCTGAAAAGATTAAGTGGAAGTATGCAGCTGAGCATTGACTTTAAGGCTTTTCAAGTTCACCGTACAAAACTACACCTTCCAAATCAATGTCGTGCATAAGGCAGGGTACCCTGTTCAGTGTCTGCAGAGGTGGCAGAAAGCTTGAAGGAATTGCTGCTTGGCAGGTGAGCAGACCTCTCTCCATTTAGCACTTCTTACAAACTTTAATCCTGTAAGCGTACCATCGTTACAGAAGATGTGTTTATTGAGAAACCTGTGGCTTCGGTGTGGGTTTTGGCATATGTAAAGGCACCCTTCTGCGTTATTATAAAAGCTGGATTTGGAAAGTACTTGTAATACATACAGTTTGACATCGGGTACTCCTGCATTTTCCATATTTCACATTCTCATTCTAACAACGGGGATAATGGAACGGATTTGCAACTCTGATTCTGACTCTTTGCACTTTTCAGGCAGGACAATAGTTAGAGCCCAGATGCAGTTGCCCATCTGAGAGTGCACCATTGCTCCTGGGAATCTCTTCAAGGGGGAAAAAAAGAAAGGCTGAAAATGCTGACGCAGCCATTTTCTGCACTGTTTGCTTCTCCAAGGTATGCTTAAGGTACTGCACACCTTGCTGCTACATGGTCCTTCAGGTCTCACCACTCTTTTCTCCCAGCACTGATACGGAAAGAGCTTCGAGGACAGGTCTCTTTCCAGGGCTGGGTGCTATTTTTCTGCCCCTGTGTGGCCTATAGTTTTGTGCCTGACTTGCTGTCCTCTAAGGTCGTGCTTTTCAGAGGTCAGTGTTCTTGGATGCCTGTATTTTATATTTCTCAACTGGAGATGCATTGAAAGTCTGTGATTTTTAGAAGAGTGTTTAGCATTACTCCTCTCTGTGGAAGGGAGCTTTAAAGCAGTGTCAAGCTGGGCATACACAGTTAAGGGCACTAAAATGCACAGATTTTGCAAATCTCAGTCTAGGAACAAAATTCAGCATCTGAGTAGAGCACTGAGGCTGTATTGTTTAGCTACCATGGTATTACATTGCATCCCCCAGGTGGCTTTCAGTAGATCCTGTGACAACGAAATCTTGCTAAACAATTTTAAAATTTGCCTTTTTTGATACGTCCCCTCATTTTAATTGTGGTTTGGAGAATAGAAAAAACCCACTGTATTCCATTTCTGCTATTAAATATTACACGTGCTATGGGTTTTTTTCTACTTTACTCCATTTACTTTCCCCTTCCCGAATTCAGCCCCACAGTCCTTCACTTTTTTGTCTACAAAGTTGCATTCTCTTCTCAATTCCAGTTCAAGTGTTAGTCATTGCTCCTGATCTTTATGAGACACTTTTCCTATTCTGACCAGGACATATTTGCAAGGGGTATCGGGTTAGGTTTACTGTTTAAACAAACAAAACCACTCATTTTCTCACCTAGCCTCCTGTTTCTCCCCCATCCTAAAAATGCTGCTTTTATGGATCCCAATTGTAGAAAAGCAGCAAGTTCCTCTTCAGTTTTCTTCAAATACCGGTATTCTTCAAACATTAAATAGAGATTTGTGCTTTCCTTCTGTAACCTTGGCTATGCAGGGAGCCCAGCCCAAGGGAGCTACCCTTACAGTCTTCGGGGAAAAGGTGACCTTAAAACAGCTCCAACTGATGAAAAACGTTTCTAGGCTTTACACTGGAGTGTCGCCTAAGTGAATCCTCAGGTGTGAGTGCAGGAACAGCCCTTACTACAGTACTGTGCATTAATCGGTAATCTACGATCCTAAATAGCGTAACCCCCAAGGGATGCTTTACCCGCTGACTGTAGCAACCTGTACAGTCAGGATGCGCTTGGAACAGCTTACTCTTTCTTGGGTTGACCGGCTTGTTGTTGGCACAGTCATTACCTGTTGGTTAAATTAAATACGTAGGAAGCCATCACGGATGGCTAAAAAGTTGCAGTGTTCCTACTGTTTCTTTCATCACAGATCGAGAATGTTATGAGATGTGATGGTCACACAGGCAGTCAACTGCTGAGCGTGCTTAGCAGAAGGTGTTCTAGCAATGAGGATTTGGGTTGGATACCAGACTCGATGGATCCATACTCTGCTGTTGGATCGGGTCATATGGATCCACGCACTTCGCCGTTTGCAGTTCTTTATCTTCTCTGCACTGACTCTCAGTTTTTAAAATACTGATTTGTATCATCCTGTCCCACTCCCTGCTACTCTGCATGAACGGTACATCTTGCTGATCATGGCCTGCTCTGATGTCTGATGTCAGCTCTCTGGTCTTTGTAGGCAGACTTCGCCCTGTGCTCTGCCCATGCTCCAAGCAGACTGGAATCCAGGAACCTGCAGTTGAAAGCAGGATCAGTGCACCCTCCTGCAGATGAGGAGATGGCTCCTGGATTCCTGGTTGGCTAGGGACACAGGTGGACTCACTTTCTTTTGTATGCAAAAGACCGTGCAGGCATAATAATGGATATTCATATGACCCCCATTTCTGGAATATTTTCTATTTTGTTGCTCTATATATTTTCATAAAATCTCTGGGATATAAGGCCCCGTTATCAGGTATCTGAAGTGATTATTGCCTCCATCTGGTCACAGGAAAAATTTGCAGTGAATCAGGACACTATATCAAGGTCTCCCAAAGCCCTGCCTAGTGCCACAAAACAATGTCTTTAGCCCAGGAGACTTACAAATATGACATGATGAGAGACAGCAGAAACGAGACAAACGATACTTAAAGAGAAGGGGTAGCAGGGGCAAGTTAGTTTTGGGGTAAATGAATGTACAGTTCATGGTATTCATAAAAGGTAAGAAGACAGCCCCTCCTAACATCAGTATCCATTTGGATTTATGCTTTGTCAGCAGTGGACAAGGAAGGATGACCAGCAGAGGAAGAATCTTAGAAACTCATTCCATGTGTTTTTGGTTATTTAGGTGGCGTCTTCTCCTATGACAGCATCATCTTCTCTTGCAGTGACAGCAGTTTATGAACGGTTCCACTTCACGTGTTCCTCTTCACGCCGACACTCACACCCTGAGACTGAGCATCTCTGCAGAGAAGAAGGTGGGAACAGGTTGGAGACGGGAACGTGAGTGTAGGGAAGGAGCATAGGTTGGTAACATCCATTTGAAATATTAAATATCCACAGCTGACTCAGAAACCTACCTCCCATGTTTATCTAATTACAAAAAATTGTATCTATAGAATATATAATGAATAATTTCTTCACTTCCAGCAAATCAGTATTTCCTGAAGTATTGTGATACTTTCCCTGAGCTGAGCAGAGCTCCAGGAGGATTTTCATTTACAGACAATTTGGTAATATCTTATTACATGTAAGACTTGTGCTAGGTCAGATAAAAATGTGTCTTGCATTCCTTGCTTGTCCCAGAGCTGCTGCACAATAGATATTTCAATGTGCTAAAGGCATAAAGAGTTATGAGTATGCAGTTTTAGAAATTTTTTTTAGGGATATTTGAATATATCATAGCCTTTACGGAGTAACCACTTCTCCTGGGCCATGAAAGAATTTGGGAACAAAGCTATAAAATAATTGGTATTTTTGATTCAACAACAATCCTGAATAAAAATCTAGAAAAAGATATCTTTTAAATAAACAGTCATAATCTGGTGTGAAACATAATTTTATACATTTTTAATCCTCTCAAGATTAAATTGAAGACAAACTAAGGCAAACTTGTGTGGTTAGATATCATAAAACTAAAATATTTCATCTTAAAAACAGAGTTTCGTTCAACCTGAACGAACCATGCAGGAAAACAGAGCAATTCACAGATCATTTTCCCAGTTTACAGAAAGTTTCAGTTGAAAAACTTGGATGAATACTATATAAAATCATATGTCTGTATCACCCCAATCCACCTCATTTTCATAATAGATAAAGACATTAGAGCGAGTGCACAGCTGAGCAGTCAGCAAATCTTTTGTCTAGGCTTGGGTTTTTTTGCTTACTTTTATAGAGAAGTAACAAGTGTTACTGCAGCAGGGTGAGAGGAAGAACATTTTTGGTATTTGAACAACCTGGCATTCCTTTTCCATGTGGAATAAAAGTATGTGTTGTATTACAGAGCAGTCACCTTAGACCTGACATTCTTACATTTCCTTCCTGTATTAAAAAAAACCAAAGGACAAGAAGCAAAACCGTACACTAGGAAAAAAGACGGCAGTAACAATTTCTCACTGGGAATGCAATGTAGGCAAATAAACTTTGGTTTCCACACAGGTGAGATCCGAGGTAAATGCAAAATGATGGTGTATGTGCAAATTTCCTGGAGTCCTTGAGATCAGTGTGTTTCAGAAGAGACTTTCCAGATGCTGCAGTTAAATCTTGAAAAGTTGTTCTGGAAAGTTTTCCCACATTTATGATTCAGTACAAGCTCAGCAGAACTAAGTGGGAAATTGTGGCGTTTTCTGTGCTCTCAGCAATTCACTGTACTCGTGTCTAATACATAAAAATGATGTTCATATGTTCATTGTGTGATAATATTTTGTTGCCACTTATTAATACACGATTCAGCTCAAGCATTTGGCTAACTGTTCCTGAGCATGCAAACTCACATTGCGATGCAGGGAATTATTAAAATGAAACCCTCATTTTGTAACGAAGAACCTTTTAATGCTCAAGAACAATTGTTCCTACAAGTGTTTGAAAAGGACACCTATTTTGCAGCAACCTCTGAAGTACGCCAGGCACTGCACAAGTGTGGTACTTGGAGGCCAAAGAGAGCAGTGATGTGGTTGACAGCTCTAGCTCTTTCTTGGTTTTATTTTCTTTTACTGTTAGGAGTAAACTGTGCCCATATCCCATTGTGGACGAAAAATTACCGGTGATTCCCTTTGTGCTTTGCAAAGTGTCGCTCTGTCACTGTCATCACACAGGATCGGGGTAAGAAATCGGAACGGAGATGGGGACTGCTGATGTGACTTTGGCTGCTCCCTAGAGAGCTGCCAGTAACTTGCAGAGCTTGGCTCCCCCTCCCTGTGCAAGCAGAGATGGGGCACGATCTGCACATCCATTCCCACGTCCTCCGCCCAAGCCCAGCATGGTGGTGGCGAAGCAGGAGAGGTTTACCAAAAGGGTACCGGCTTCCTTGCATTGCCATGGAGACATCTCCCATCCTCCTTGACTCTCTGTCCCTGGTAGGAGGTCCTCCAGGTCTCACAAATGGGTGAAACCCCTGTCTCCAGCTGCATACCCAGCCACCTCCTGAACACATGACATCATGGGATGGATATGGCAGGGACTGGCTGAACATGCTGGCCTGGCACTGACTGCCGCTAAGCTGCTACTGAAGGACCTGTCTTCTGGAAGTGGTTTCCCTCAGCCAGGCAGGTTGCCACCACCTGCCTGCACCATCTCGGTGTGGGAGAGCGGACCCAGCGCTGTGCCGCTGGTGTAGGAGGGATTGCACCACAGCAGGAGGACGTGGAAGGACCAAAGGAGTGAATGTCATACGCGGTTTGTGCTATTCCTTCTAGGTTTTTTCCCCATTGCCTTCTCAACAGCAGTTAGATGTTTAAGTGCAGGATTTTGTTGCAGTAGGAATGGGTCACAGGGAACTTCAGCAGAGCCCTTCCCTGGTTTTTTTTGTCTCCTAAACTGCCAGGATCCCAATTTATGTGTGACTTTTTCCATAATGCACTCCAGCAGAGTTACTTTGATCCTGCCCAGTGGAAGGATGGCCCACAGACCTGAAAATCTGTTTGCTCAGGTGTGTGTCTGGTTTTTTGTTGTTCGGGGTTTTTTTTGCACAAAACCCTTCATTTCTCAGTCTTTTTTTTTTTTTTAAGGAGAAAGATTAGTCAAGTGAATTTCCACAACAGGTTTTGTTTGGCTCCAAGTTAAACTTTATTGTGGTGCTGATGATGATCCTTTTATTTTCCTTCTACAGGGTGGTTGTGACAGGTCAGAGCACCTAATTTGTGCAAGCAGACAGCCCAGAAAATAAGGAAAACGCAACAGCTGGAGAAATCCAGCTCCGAAAGCTGGAATGATTTCCTCATGCAGATTTCTCCAAATCACAGCTAAGAAGGGGCACGGCTCACTGAGAAAATGTGTGCCCCGTAAAATAAAAGGATTAGGAAACCACTTTATAGCTTGCGAGATTTATGGTTTCAGAACAAATGGCTGTAGTTCACTTGGCCTGCAGCTCTAAAGGAGGCCAAAACAAACTGCTTCAAAGCTTTGGTTCAAAAGGAAGGCTCAGATCCCGCCTTACGTGGGTCTTTGTAAATGATGGGAATACTGGAAAGAGTCTTGTGTGTCCTGCAGCACCTCTAAGCCACCACTTTATGTTGCCTGAATGTGGTAATATTGAAAGGTAAATTTGTTCCAAATGTCCCCACCCAGTCGAAATGTCAACCTGGAAACCCAGTGATGGAGCAAAGATTTAAAAAAAATATATCACGGAAAAGAGTGCAGAGGAAATGTGTGATGTGACCTTTTTTCTGTCTCTCGGAGAAATACAAGCACAAGGCATGGCATCGCCTCGCTCTGGTGAAGAGAAGAATTGAAGTTGTTTTGGGATTAGCAGAGCCAAAGAAGCTTCATTTCATCTTGATTTGTGTTTCCAAGGGGAGCTCGCCTGTGTGGATTCTCTGATGTCTGATAAAGGGTGAGCCCACATCCATCTATTTCCTATAGTGAGGGGAACTTAAGGGTCTCTGTCTCCTGTAGGTCTGCAGGACCTGTCTTCCTTCCCCATATTTGTATGAAATTGGCCGGCTGATTCAAAGGTATTAGTGGAAGGCTTGATAAGCTCACACAAATACCCCAGCACAACTACAGGGGTTTTAAAATTCTTTTTCTGTCAGAAATTGGGCTAAAAATATCAAGTCAAAGAATAGCATATGTAAGAGCATGCAGAACTGTTAATGCCGTTTCTGTCTGGCAACTTAGTATATTCTAGCAAACAGGGTAATTAATTTACTTTTTTCTGTTGAAAAGCCAGGCATACTAGGATTCTTTTTGCTTTTAAATGTGATACTTGTAATAGAATTGGATAACATACTAAACTCTAGATGAATAAACTTGATTTTTCTCAATAAGCAGCTCAAATTGCATTTATTCTGAAGGATTCAGTCTTCCAGCCCAGTCGCATAAGGACTTACTCTAGTGTGACCAGAGCGATTCTGGCGTAGGGATGTTTGTCCCTGCCTGATTGCTTCGGATTCCTTCTTGACACTGGGAGCCCAAAAGGACTCCCAGGCTGCTGACAACATTTATCAAGCCCAGCTGCTGAGGAAGGATGCTGATTGTAGGCAGCACATAGTATGTCATGGAGAAAACATTTCCTTCTGCTGTGCTTTCCAAGTCACTGAGGTCCTTCTGTGCAAACAGAGACAACGCTTAATTCCTGCTTGGCAGCCTTCGGCATGGCCCTACGGGGTCGTCTGCCTACCACAGAGAGCCACCTGCATTTAAATATATTCACCTTCTTTGCATTAATCTAAATGTGCTCAGGAGCAGTAGGGATGTGCAAGGCAAGCCAGGAAGGAGAGCATCTGTCGCCAGCAAATGCGTCCAAATTTTCTAATGAGACTGGTGATCACGGATGCCTCAGGTTTAAGCTGGTTAATTTGCAGCCCCTGCCCAAAAGGCTTTCTAGCAGTACGTTCATGGCCAGTGCCTTTGAAATCAGGTGCCATTCAAATGTCTTCTTTCATATAATTTCAGATTTCTGAGTACTTCAGCTGTTCTGAGAAATGGTGGCGCTGACAGACCATCAAAGGGACTTAAAGATTGTAATAATTGGGTTTACTGGATTAGAAATTAGAATAAAATTCTTGCTTACTCACCTTTCAGTAAGTGATTGTGTGCTTTGGTGCTTATATCGAAATATCTAGACAAATGGCCTGATTTTGAAGGTTCAGAGATTGTCTTGAATCTTCCATGCAGATAGCCTGGGTTTTTGGACTGACTTCATATTATTTAAACTCTGAAAAGCAATAACTTGGGAGCTGGAATTGATGCCTTGTAAAACCTGTGAGTCTTCCACTCTCTGGCCAAGCGTTTCCCTCCACCCCGTGGGTTGACACTGCGGGAGCAAGTCCAATAATGATGAGAGAAGAGGAGGAAGAGGTTTCTGGGAACAGCAGCCAAGTCTGTCCTGAGGAAGTATTTAGAGCTTGGTCTGTTGTGGATTTGAGCTCTTCAGACTTGCACTGAAATGAAGTATCAAGTGACAAGAGCCACATTCACTGGTTCCTACATTACAGCAATAGTACAGAGAAAAAGATATCTTCCCAGTTCTGTGAGCTAAATAGTTACTTTTAGTTTATATCTTCCCCATTCCCAAAAGAGAAGACACACTGGACAACTCCTCTATTGTTTTTCTTCTTCTGGGAAATGATGGACATCCTTGGTTCGCAGCACCACCGAAATTACCATTCTCTCTAAAGCTGCAGCTCAGTATCTTGCTGCAGACACTGGCCAGACCCAGCACCAAAGGGAAAACTGCAAAAATCTCTTTAGGATGTGTTATGAGGTGAGATGCCTGAAGGAAAAGCTTTCTCCTGGCCGCTTCCTTCTCCCTAGTAGCTTGAGGTTCAGCCACATGCTAAGCCATAGGTATTTATAGCCTCCCTTAAGCTTAATATTACTGATTACAGCTCTGGATAGTGTTTTTATCCTTACACAGCTAATCTTTCCTTTGAAGGGTACTGGAACTAACCAGGACCAAGGCACGGACCCATCTACTGTCCTGAAATAGTCCAGGTTGTGTAGTTGTGCCTGTTCCCTGGCATGGTTTTGGCCATGCTGTCCAACGGTTTCCAGGGAGAGCACAGCCCTTGGATCGCTCTCGACAGGCGAGATGGTTGAGGCTGCTGTGTTTTGGTGATTATTTGGGTGTATGGATGTCGGCTATGCTGTGGAAATGGTCTTCCAGGCCAGAAAACAGTCCCTGGTAATCATCTTATTTACTAGAAGAGCTGTAGCTACTAATATTAACGTGGCTCTCTGCCAACCATGGCAGAGACACTGGTTGTCCTCCTGTTCTTGGATTACTGCCTGCCTACAGAGAAGGACTGCTCGAGTTAGCAGGCTTGGAGGCAAGGACTTGATGGGGAAGGCAGCAATGCTCAGGCTGGAAGAAGGTTGTTTTCAACAGGGTGAGTAATTAGCACTAGGGCAGGTCACTAGAAGGCAGGGTGGATTCTTCATCATGTGAAGGCTTTGGAGTTAAATTAGGTATTTTTCTGTAAGATGATGCTCCAGCTGGGTGTAGATGTATTGGCGGAGGCAGGGGGGCTGTAGCTCCCTCCAGCAATAGCCCTGCCTCACGGGTGCAAGCATGCGGACCGCGGGAGAGTGGGTGGTGTTTGCTGCTCTGTGTGCAGGGATCTTGCGGTCTGTGTTGCACAGGAGGTCAGGAGAGGGCACAACAGCAGCCCCTTCCAGAGGTGAGCATCCTCCCCTGATTAATTTTGGGTGATACCCCCTTGTCCTTCTGAGATAAGTGGTCCTCTCTTGTCAGCACAGCCAATGCTTGGCAGACTTTGTGTTTCCTCTTCTTCAGTTGTGCTTGGAGGTGGAGGAGACATTCGCTACTGGATGTGATAAGCCAAAAGGAGAGGGAGAGGAATGACACTGAGGGGACCAAGGTATTCAACAGAGCACCTATGAGCACAGCTGAAAGGTTTCAAACGATTTAAAAATGCTCTTCATCATTTGCTTAGTGGATTTGATGTGTACACTACTGGTAAAAGCGGTGCTTTTCTTTGCAACTTAAAATGTGTCAGGAATCACTGCCAAAACAAACATCACTACCAAAAAAACCCCACTACCAAAAAATCACTACCAAAGTTGAAAGGGTAACTCGGAAAAAACCCTTGTATTGCCTTCATTTTCCACTGAATCCTCTAAACCTGTTAATGTTTCGCAGCTGGTATGGAATCGCATCAAATATCTGATCGCAACTGCTTCAGAGATCCCTAACTGTCTCTTTGGCCCAACCAGTGGGTGATGAGGTGTTTCAGTGTTTCACTGTTTCACTTTGCCATGCCTGATTGACTTCAGAGCCTAAATTTGGTTTTCCAAACTGATTTACTCATTTAAGAGCCTGCAGCTTACTGGCTTTCAATAAGCTAAAATATTAAACGCTGCTAGTGGGTTGGGGTAGGACCACATGCATAGCTGGGTACCGCAGCCCAGGTGATGAGCAGAGATTTGCTAAGTGGGCTACTAGGTCGCTTGCTTTAGCTCTTGACTGCTTACGATCACATCCTCCCACTCCAATGTTCCTGCAAGCCCTTTAGGCGTTGCAGTACTGAACGTTGCTAAATACCCATTAAAATCTGGGCCACAGTCTTCTCTTGCTTGAGCAACTGTCTTGGTGTTGCAGCAGTGATCTCCTGTTGTTGGCCAAATGTCTTCCATGAGATGTACACGAACACTGCAAAGTCATTATAAAAGTAAAAATTTCTACCTAGACTGGCAGTTCTGTGTTCACATCTTTCGTTTGCAGCATTATGTTTAATCCATTGTCTGTGACTGTAGAATAAATCCAGAGTAAGGACTACAGGCTTTGACGAAGATAAGCCAGATTTTCACTGCAGGTAAATTGGCAGTGTTACCCGCTCCGCTACGAAATTGAATTTTGCCATTGCTTTGTTACATTCTTAAAGGTTGTTTTTGTTTTTTTTTTTTAAACAGCTGCCAAAGCTGAATAGTGGCTGGTTTGTGTCCAGTGAAAAACAGACTTGGACTAAATGGAACAGCTGCACAAAGATATTCAACATAATAGGTAATGTGAGTCTTTAAACAAAACCCAGTGCCATCAAAGCCAAAATCCGAAAAGCTCTTAACAAAAAACATATTTGTAACGAACAGATGGAAAAAAAATTGTTCTGAGCTGTATAACAAGATCACATCAATCAGCCCAGAAGCAATGGCGTACAGAAACCTTCACACATGGCCAAAAACCATAACCAGAACCAGACACGATACCAATATCTCCAAACTCCTCAAAAAGCTGGAGAGAGTCAGGGTGAACAAGGTCCTGGGAGGCTGAGGACAGGCAGGAAGCACAGTAGTTATAGACGTGTTTTATCTCCATAAAACTGGGGTTTGGGAGATTTAGGAAAGCATCATTCCAATACATTTTTCAACAGATCAGTTAAAAATACAGCCTTGAGCTCTCAACCAGTCCTTTTTATGTGTAGTAGAAAGCCGGTGATAATCGAGCTGTCCGTAAGATGAAGCAAAGCACTCCAGTATATTCCCCTGCGTATTTTTACGTTATTTTTGCCACTAGATGTCTCTGCTGACTTCACAGTGCGCTGGGTGAGCCGCTTTCCCTGGTGAACAGGAGAGACCGAGGTGGAAATCAAGCTGTGACAAAACCTGCCTGTGACTTTAGTTCCTAGGGTTTTGTTTCTGATTAATAATGTCTTATGGTTAACACAAAGATAAGAGTCTGTGAGAGCTTTCTCAGCTATCTCCCTTTTTTCAAGTGTCAGAATGGGAATAAGATGCTCGCTGTCATCCATCATTGCTCCTACTTCAGAGCACTTGTTGCATACTCCGACTTTTTGATTCTCGTCCCCTTCCCATCTCCCTGATGGTCTCTTTGTGTGTTTCCAGGGGGTTTGTTCTCCTTGGATCTCATACGCACCTACAAGTGCTGTGGACAAAGAGCAGCAATGCCTTGAAAGCACCCTGTGGCCAGCACAAAGGGCTGTGGGACGTTGTGTAGAGCTCAGGGTGTCTGAGCAAGGCACCATTTTGATAGGTGCTAATGACAGACATGAGAATGATGGGAGGGAAGTCATAGGGTCAACCTGTATCAAGTGCACATGTTGACTCCAAGCTCCTGTACTCCAAGATTTGAGGTGGCTCGAGGTTGGAAACCGTGTCAGATAGTGCCTAAACTTTGCAGTCCAGGAGCCAGGACTGGATAAAATTATTACAGCAATGACTGTGTGTCCTCTGAAAGAGAGCTGGTTGTCTTCTGCTGGCTCACGGCAAGGTGGATGGTCTTAGTGCATCCTTTGGTCGTGGCTGCAGGATTGCCCCCAGTGACTGACAGCTTATACCGAGAGTTGGGGAACAGTCACGAAATGGAGGTGCTGGAGACTGTAGCAACTTCAATACTATAGCTCTTAAGATGTAAAGGGTACCCAGCGTAGAGGTTGAGCAATGTGTGCCTGAGGTAGAAGCTATGGCCCCAGCGTGTTACTCAGGTTGCCCTTCATGCTAGAGCAATGCCGTGCCTGAGGTTTCTGATAGCCCAAGCAAGAGCAAGCCTGGCATTTATGGTGGTGTTTTGCACTTGTGACTTTAACAGTCCCAGGGCTGCAGTGGAGGCCACTGCCATTTGCCTGAGATTTGAAACCTGGTCCAAAATGGCTTTTTGCCACTGATGTCACTACGGGGACTAGTCCCTGCCCTAAGAGACCTTCTCCCCTCTTAGATAGACTTGAGCATGCCCTGGATAGGCTTTGTGGGAGAACATGAAGTCTCAGGGTTATAATCTCTTCACCATTACAGTGATAAACTCAGCAGGACTTCAAAAAATCTTCATCACTTTTCGTTTTTGCAGCTCACCACTCTGTGTTTCCATTCATTCCTGACAAAACCGAGAAGCTTTCAACACCAAATGACACCTTTCCCAGTTCCACCATGTTCCCACGATGGTTCAGGGCAGCGTCCAAGCGCAAGGAAACTCCAGGGATGCTCAGAGGCGTATCTCAGGGGAGGAGCTTGGAAGAAAATATCGGAGAGTTCATGTTTTAACAGGCTACCCTCAAGATAATGGTGAGAATCAGAGAGTTTTCTCCCCTTTCCATTATTTAGCTCTGTATCTCAGTAGCAATTATCAGAAAGGAAGTGCTGCACGGGATAGGTGGGGCTTTGACAAACAACTGTACGATATAAACTCTGGGACTGGCAAATATGGTCAACATATCTTCTGAACTCACATGACAGCACACTCTGTCTGAGTTTAAAACCAGTAACTGCAGGAAGAGAAGGTGGGATCCAGAGCTCGGGCTGGTCCCCGAGTCTGATATGGCATCTCCAAATAACAGACCTGAGAACGGGAGGATACGTGGTGCTCTCCTCTCTTTACTGCTCTTACTAATGGAAAAGCTGCGCCTAAAACTGATGTGTGTTAGAGTGCAAATCACTTTTCTCCTTTCCTCATTTATTCTGTTTGCTTTCTTTCATAGAATCATAGAATCATTGGAAAAGACCTCTAAGATCATTGAGTCCAACCATCGACCCAACACCACCAGGCCCACTAAACCATGTCCCTCAGCGCCTCATCTACACGTCTTTTAAGTACCTCCAGGGATGGGGACTCCACCACTTCCCTGGGCAGCCTGTTCCAATGTTTAACCACTCTTTCAGTACAGAAATTTTTCCTCACGTCCAATCTAAACCTCCCCTGGCGCAACTTGAGGCCGTTTCCTCTCGTCCTGTCGCTTGTTACTTGGGAGAAGAGACCGACCCCACCTCGCTACAACCTCCTTTCAGGTGGTTGTAGAGAGCAATGAGGTCTCCCCTCAGCCTCCTTTTCTCCAGGCTAAACAACCCCAGTTCCCTCAGCCGCTCCTCATCAGACTTGTTCTCCAGACCCCTCACCAGCCTCGTTGCCCTTCTCTGGACACGCTCCAGCACCTCCACGTCCTTCTTGGAGTGAGGGGCCCAAAACTGAACACAGTATTCGAGGTGCGGCCTCACCAGTGCCGAGTACAGGGGCACGATCACTTCCCTCCTCCTGCTGGCCACACCATTTCTGATACAGGCCAGGATGCCATTGGCCTTCTTGGCCGCCTGGGCACACTGCCGGCTCATGTTCAGCCGGCTGTCGACCAGCACCCCCAGGTCCTTTTCCGCCAGGCAGCTTTCCAGCCACTCTTCCCCAAGCCTGTAGCGCTGCATGGGGCTGTTGTGGCCGAAGTGCAGGACCCGGCACTTGGCCTTGTTGAACCTCATGCAGTTGGCCTGGGCCCATCGATCCAGCCTGTCCAGGTCCCTCTGCAGAGCCTTCCTACCCTTTGTTACGATTCAGGTCAGCAGTAAACCTTGGCATAGTACTGAGTGCTGTTTTGAATTGCAAAGGGATGCTTTCCCACTCTGCGGGTAAGGTAACACACTTAACGTCTCCGTCCCTCAGTTTGACCAAGCAGAGAATAGCAATATTGACCAAAAGAGGTTGTGACATTTAAATGCTTGACCTGGGGGAGAGCCTGGGGGAGAGAAATGACACTGAACTGCATGAGCTCCTGTGACACACTGAAGAAGAAAACCAGTCAGGTTATATGTGCAAATCATGCTCCGGCATGGAGACTATTTCCAGGAATCAAATAGCCAAATATCATACAAAAACCCTTGCCTTAAACTTGTGGTTGCATCCACTGAAATTAATGGCATTATCTGTGATTTGTCACAGAGAACTGATAATGACCTTAGCACTTAAAAGGAGTTACATGGGGACTTCTTCCTCTATTTGAAGTCTGGATGAGTCTAGCTTAATTACCTAGTTTGATCTAATTCGTCATCTGGCTCACTGACTTTCATTCAGTGGTTCTTACAACATGCTCCACAACCTGTGGTGCCAGGACTACTTTGATCATAGATGGAGACAGGATGTTACAGCCACAGGTATGAAGAAACCAAATTGGCTCATTACTTCATTAAATTAGGGCAGAGAGAAGAGCTGGAACTCAAATGGAGATGTGACGCTCTCTTTTTCTAGTCCCTATCAGCTCATCCATCCAGTAGCTGCCGTCTCTCCCACTGACTCCAGACAGATGTTGAATAGGCTTTGTGCAGGGTAGTTGAATGTCTGGTTTATTGACAGTACCGTTGCACAAGAAAAGGCCATAAACACAATGTAAAGGGAAAAAGAGGTGGGACTGAGTTTTTTGTTTGGGTTTTTTTTTTTTAACGTCTTCCTTCTCCTCCTCATAAATAATATAACCAATTAGGTTTTCATTTCAGTCTTGGTCTCTCTTTGCTTCCAGGTGACCTGAATCTGAACCCTTGATCCTCACTGATGGGGTAAGGTTGGACCTCGCTTGGCCAGTGTTCGCTGACGAGGCTGTGGCACCATTGCTCTTGCAAGCAAATAAAACTCTCTTGACTACATCCATACTAATAACCAGCAGAGGCCTCAGCTGGCCATACAGGTGAATTTTATGCATGGTCTCTGGAACAGTTTTGGCCAGTCCCAAACAGTCCTGTAGTTGCACAGGCCAGAACCTTCCCAGTGATGAGGATGGATGTGACCAACCTGTTTTGGAAAGAAATAGAGATTAATGATAAAGGTACAGATCCTTGCACCTCATCTGGCCATTGGGCCAGGGAACGGGCCTTGGCAATGCTCATTTTGCTGGCATAAAGACAACTGAGATACTTAAGTGCCTGCTCTAGAAGACGTTCCGGTAAGATGAGCCGCATAGGTCACAGTGTTTCAGCATTTTATGGGTTTGTTCGGTTCTGTCCCTTCCCCCATATGAAGTGCATTTGGGAGCTTAATCCTAAAGCTGGCAGGGGAAGAGATGGGGAGGGAGCAGAACGGGTTTTATTGGATCACTTTTACTTGGGGCTGATGCCTCCAGCTTTCCAAGGACACCTTGCATCTCACTGCTTTGCCTGAAGCGTGAAGTCAAGGAGTTTGGCAGCAGTTGAGCGATCAGTCACTCCTCTCTGCTTTAAAACTTTCCCTAATTCTTTGTTCCAGTAAGAACCACTGAATTCAAAGTGGGACATCATATCCAGGGTGGCTGCTGAAGGCAAGGACGCAGAAAAGATTTTGAGTAAAGTTTACAAGCAGCTTCTCAAATGGCTTGAAATAAGTTCCCTTGGCTGTATTTCAGTTATTTCCTCAACTCATTGCTCCTTTGCCTTGTAAACTGCTTGTACAGAGGGACAACTACATCTATACTTTGTAAGTATTTTGTGCTGGTTCTGTATCATATTTTGGGTCAAACCAGAGATGAGATTTCCAAACTGCAAGTAACCCACATCTTTTAATAAATAAATACATTTATTTAATAAATAAATAAATAAATAAAGAACTTCTTACCTGGTGATTCCTGGGACGGCATTTCCAAACAAAGCAAGTAAAACCCCTTTCCCTAAGCTGAATCCTCTTTCTGTAAGAGCGGCCTTCACCCCCAGGCAGCTGTAACACCACATCAGAGCCCAGCATTCAGCTCCCACCGAACAGCAGTGCTCGTTGAAAGCAGGGAAGTACCAGGAGAAAAAGAGAGGAGATGGGTAAAGGGGATGGGGAAGACGAGGCAGAACGATAATCAGAGTGGCTCTAAGCGCACGGCTGCAAATTGCATCTTCTCCCAAAAGCCTCCTTTTATGAACAGATGCTGGGGGGGGGGAAGTTTAAAAAATAGTAGCTGTATCTAGATTTAGGATACATCAGATCTCTGAAGCATTTCTTACTCTGCTTGCACTTCACATGCGTTTTATGGTGCCAGGAACTACCCATGCCAAGAGTCATTGATACGTGGACACAGAGTCTGTGTGACATTGTCATAAATTAATGGTGAGCTTTATCATTATCTCGCTGCAGACAAGGACTGGTGCCGGATCAATGAGGCAAAGGGAAGTCGTCCATGGAAATGCAATCTGCTTGGCTGAACATGGATAAGGAGGAGACAGCAGGAGTGCTGGACAGGATTGACCGTGCACCACAAATTAGATATGAGGGGAAGAAGCCAGTGAGATTTTCAGACAATCTCTGTGCAGTTAGGATGGAGTTAAGCTCAAGGACTCGGCAATGCATTTGGTTGCAGAAGCAGCAGAAGGAGGAAGGTGAGTGGAAAAAGGTGGAGGTGCCTATCACTGAGGACTGTAGGAGGCAGACAGGACACGTGTACATTGGGATTCAGGTCAACTGTAGCCATCTAAGGGCTTCAAATAAACATAGCTGACTGGACCCTCGCTGTGGCCCATGGGAAAAAGTGAGGCATTTCCAGAGGGCAGTTGTAGGACTATGTTAGATAGCCAACTTGGGGTGGGCTTGCTTAACCCCGATGATACCCCACTCTCCCTTTTCACTGTGGGACAGCACTAGGTGACTATCTTGTGCTGGACTTAAGTCGGTGAAAACTCCCACACACACACCTCTTACGGAGGAAAAACCAGGAAAATCCAGGCGTGAATGCCCAAGTGACAGCTTGTAAGAGACACGGCCAACAATCAGCTGCAAGTGTGAGAAGGGTGAGAACAGGAGGCTAAAAGAAGGGCTGCCTGGGGTGCCAAATGGGAGAGATTATTCTGAGTGGATCAAAGGAAGGGGAAGCAGGACATGATAATCTGGGACAGCCCTTCTCCAGGATGGGATCTACTGGGCTGCAAGCTCGCATCCGCAGGGAAGCAGCAGGAGCCACAGGGACCGGGTCTCTTAAAGCAGGACTGGATGAAGAAGCGATGCATGTGCTCGAAGGAGCAGTCCCAGAGCAGGCAGGGGACATCTGTATCAAAAGACATCTCCAGCTCTTATTTCGTCATTGTTTTAGAAGGAATAGTAGTTCATTTGGAGACTATTGGGACTATTGTCAAAGTAGGGCCTTACTAAAGGAGGTGACTTCACTATAGTGAATAAAGCTGCTGCAGCTTTTCTCAGAGGAGGCTGTGAAGATGCTTTTCAGTGAGCACGAGTCACACCGTGCATCCAACTCCCACTTCTGAACTCTTCAGCTCTGGGGGCCATGAGGTGGCGCAGTTACCCTGGATATCAGATCACAGCTGGCTGCACACTGGCCAGGTATATTCCCAAAATACGCGTCCGCTCCCCAGCTGCATAACTACAACCATGTGTTAAGGAGCTGCTGCTTTATACACTGTATGGCTACATCACCTAACCCCTTTTTTTTTTTGCCTTCCCAGGGAGTCAGTGAGGTACTTCGGGACAAGAAAGAGCAATCGAGCGTATTGCGCAGGGATCCCTTTCCTCTCCTTTTCTTAAATAGGGCTTTAAAAAAAATAAACTAACGGTAAATGCATTTTATGTTTCCCCCCTGGAAAGCACTACAAGGTCATCGCTTGTTTTATTAGCGGGGCAGCAGAATGCAAAATAACAGACACAGACCACATGGCAGAAGGCGTTGGCAGTGGCTATCCTCCCTCCGCATGCCCCATCTCCAGGAGTGGGAAGAAAAGGTCTGAGAGCTGTGTCTTGTTTGCAGGTAGTGTCCATTGCTGTCTGTCTCTGGGTCCCTTTTGGGCTTGTGAAGGGGTGGTAGCTCCCGTGCCCTGGCTGATTTCCAGGGAGGGGGCCTGCGTTGAATCTCCCTCAGGTTCCCCGTCGGTTTGAACTGGATCTGGTTTTTTTTCCCGCTTCCCCTTCCCAGCGGTTGGGACGTCTTGCTGTGTGCTCACAGATTGCCCCGGAGGTGGTGTGTTTCAGTGGAAAATCTGCATCCGCTCGTGAACTGGGACACTCAACCCCATGCAGAGAGGAAAACCTGAGTCCTGTGTTTCACATGAGCTCCATCCTGGGAATAAAAATGCTTTGGGGTACAAAGAGCATTTCCACCCTGGGATGCTGTATTTGCTCATGCAATGGCTGCAGCTTCACTCAACCTAGAGTTTGCCTTCAAAAGCTATGGTGAAGCTGAGGCAGATAGATCGTCTTCAGCTCCTGGCAGTCAGCGTGGCCACGACATGCATGTGGTGTAACACGCACGGGTGCAGTGTGGTGCTGCATAAGCACCCAAATGGGAAACACACCCTGTCAGTATGTTTCGGTATTCGTTCCCTAGAGCGTCACTGATCCTGAGCGTGATACGGTGCGAACTCACCCTCCTGCTCCACAGGCGCGTCTCGCTATGTCTGTAAATGCCCTCCCAGCACGTCAGGCCCTGATTTTTATCACCTGTACACTTGAGAGATCAAAACAGCCATAGAAAGGCTTCTCCAGGCTCTGCTGTGAGTGCCCCCGCCACCTGCCTGCCCCCAGCCACGTTCCAACGCAGGAGAGGAGCTCCACGCTCTCCTGTGCAAGCACCACACCGGCACCATCTCCGCCCTTGGCCAAAAGTGCAGATCTCTGGCATTTGAGGCAGAGCTCTTCTGTGCAAGCACCACACCGGCACCATCTCCGCCCTTGGCCAAAAGTGCAGATCTCTGGCATTTGAGGCCAGAAATTCTGGCCACTGCTGGCCAGAAAGCCCAACGGGTGCAGACGCTGCCTTTGGCTCCAAGGAGAGAGGGAACAAGCGCCCCATGTAGAGCAAGGAGCAGAGGGGCCACTTGTCTGGGCATGCCCACCTCTTCTGAAATGCTTTTGCAGTTGCCTTCCAAGCTCAGTACAGCGTCCACCGTATCCTGCCCTCAAGCAGGACCAACGTTTTGGCAAGGGTTAGCACAGAAGAACGCTTTTGTGGCATGGCTTCACCCTACAAGCACCGCACTGAAGTGGCCAAGCCATGAGCCTGGCTTTTCTCTGGGCACCTCAGAAGCCTGACTAAACCCCCATGAGATCTGAATCTCCCTTCAGGAGTGCCCTCCTCCACCCATCGGGTGCCCAGGGCTCCTGAATGGACACCCTTCAGGGTGTAATTAATTATATTTAACATTTTCTTTGCCTTCCAAAATAGCCTTCCACCTTCCCTCAGCAGTTCGTGTGATGCTGGTTCCCAGACCAGCTACCCAAAACCTTCTGGGTCTCCCACTTGGGTGGGCTGAGATGTGGAGATGTGATGCCTCTGGTCCCCCATTTCATCTCTGGCCTTGGAGCAGCATGTTGGGATCAAGGATGGGGGCAACTGCTATAGCAGGGACCTGGCCACCCTTGACATCTCTGGTTGGGTTGCACTCGAGCTTTCCCCCACGCTCTTCTGATGCTCGACCCAGGCACCGCGTCCGCTTTTGCTATCGGCTCCTGGTTGCGAGCTGAACCCTGCAAACCTACGCATTCCTCCTTGCTTACACACCTCAAGCTTTATTTGTTTTATTCAAAGGGGCCCCTGATAATTATTAACATATTTAATTATTTTTACTCTGAGTCACTCGGCTCAGGCGTGGAGTGATCACAAGGGTTGCTTTACTACAAAGACCAGGCCCTGGAGCGTTTGCATCACCCAGTAATCGCCCTTTGCAGATGGAGCTCCCATTGATGCCTGCCTCGCAGCCTGCCTTTCCTCCCAGTTTGAGCTGCTTTGTGCTTCACGGGGAAGTGCCGGCCTCAAAAGGAGCAAAATTGGGCACATGCAGACAGTTTGCAGGGCTAAAGCTTTGCACACTGAGGTTGCTAACTCCGGGACAGATCTGGCAGGGAATGATGTTCATCTGAGCTGTGCTCCAGCCCTGTACCTCATGGGGAGGTGTTAGTCCATCTGCTGCCCCCCCCTAAAATTGCACCACCCCATCCAGCACCCCCTGCCCCAGGCTTGCCGGCATTTTACGTGGCCTCACACCAGCAATCAGAGCACACTGCAATTAGCGGTGTTTGTCTGAGGAAACTCATAACTCTGCACTTCCACATGATTTATGAGGTTCCCCAGCCCGGGCTGGCCCGTGAGCCGCGATCGTTCCCAGCCCCGGCGGTTCACGGCGAGGCTACCTGGGGCGGTCTGGGTGTTTTTCCTCCCCCGGTGTCCACCGGGGCTTTGCAGCAAAGTGTTGCCCTTGGCAAATGCCCCCCGTGAGCCCCTGAGGTCCGGGGGGTTTGGCTGGAGACCAGACCCATGTGTCCAGGGTGCCTTTGCATTGGGGTGCGTCTGCACCATCCTGAGTGAGCTTGGTTCTTGCTCCCTCCACCGTTCCCTGGGACTTTCTCCCCAAAATAAGACAGGACCCTGCAGTCATGGTTCCCACAGGACTGCCTTGGTCCCGAGCATCCAGCATCCAGGAGAATCCATATGGCTGGCGAGCAAGAATTGCTTTAATTCTCTGTCCCACCAGTGATGGGGGATTGCGTTAGCCAAATCTGTAGATGCAAGAAAACTGAGGGGTTGACTCAAGGATGCACAAAGGAGGCCTTGGCAGGGCTGGGAACTGAGCAAAAATCTTCAGGCGCCTTAAAGAAGACGTTTGCCCTTGTTGAAATCCGTATTTAAGAATAAGGTTTTGGTTAAATACATATATATATTTACACAGAAAGAGCGAGGAAGAGGTGGAAAGAAACGTTTCACAAACCCAAAACTGCGCAATTTTAAACAAATCAAATCTTTTAATAAAAACCAGAACACTGATGCTACTTTAAAAGGACATAAGATAAGGGCCCGTCTCTGCTTTCCCTGGAGGGAAAAGATTGGAAAATAGTGATCAGGCTGTTCCTACTAAGGTTGGGCTCTTGCTCAGAAAGCTGGTTTTGTTTTTTTTTTTCGGTCCGAAGCGTTTTATCAGCATTTTAGCTCTAATAATAGCAGCACTTCTTTTGTCTTGGCTGTTTTCACTGAAGACTCCAGGGAGCAGAGCTGGAGTCCCGGCATGTAAAGGCTTGTCCCCACCAAAGCCCATTTCTAGTCTTGCTCAAGCCTTTGGATGGGCAGCGATCACCCCAAAGTTCTTGTATTTTTGGTGTTGTCTTGTCGCTCTAAAGCTTTTGCGTGTGTCTCCAAGCAGCCCCCAAAAGCCGCGTCCTGGCAAGCTGCCTACGAGACCCCGCAGGCAGGAGGTGCATGGGGAGGGGTCAGAAGAAGGTGTGTTTGGAGCTGATTTTTGCTCCTGTGCCTTAAGCACAGCCTGGACCCCGTGATGGCCATCCAGCATCTCTCGCCAAGCACCGTCCCAGCCTCACACCCACTTTCTTGGGGGTGTTTAGCAGCTACAGTCCTGCTTGCTTTGGACACAGCGGAGAAAAAGCAAATGCATGGGTGTGGGGTGAATTCCTGAGCTTGGCTCCATCTTTACCCAGTGCAAGGAAGAATGGGATTTGGGAACATAACGTAATTGCAAAATAAGAGGGACTCCTCTTGTTTAGAGATGCTACAAGCTGAGGCGAGGGATAAATGGGAGAGCAGTGCCCAGCTCCACTTGCAGATGTTGCCACGGAGGAAGAGGGTCTTCCTCGAAGTGGCAGATGACAGCAGCTGGAAGGTGCCACGGAAGGCTGGAAAGAAGCATGGGGAGAAGCACCCAGGGGCCCAAAAGTGCAGGAGGTGGGAAGAAGCATCAGGAAGAGCCATCTCTCCTGTTTGCTCCAGTCGCAGCGGCTGAGCATCATCTCGGGACATGTCAGGATCTCAGAATATCTGCATTACATGAGCCTGGGTTATTTTTGATCCAGATGGTCTGCCTGAGCTAATTCCCAGCTTGCACGAGTGACTGTCCTGGCAAAATGGAATGAAAGACCATGAGTGGTGACTCTCTCATCGCTGCTGCTGCTGCTGAGAACAGACCTGTGCCATGGCAGCATCCTCCACTCTCCACTGCTCCCAATCCCCTCTGCAAACCAGCAGACAAAGCTCCTTTATTGCAAGGCCAGAGCAGGGAGGGGAAAAAACAGGGCCATTAAAGCTGAGACTATATTAAGCCACGGAAAACCACAAAAATAAGTGCCTGCAATCCCAGCAGTGCTAAACCTGTCCGCTGACTTCCCCTCTGAAACCGATCTCGACCTGACCCGGGTGGGAAAACGCCTGTAGTCGTAACCACCCCATCATGAAAACACAAAGCGAGGCATTTATCTGAGCGTTTGATTGCACAGCTCGGCGCTGCCATTTGCTCCGCTCTGCAAAATAGCAAAGCCAAGATGCTGCAGGTAACAGGCCAAGAAGTCTGTGAGTTTCATTCCCTACAAGTGAGTTTTGGCACAGTAGCTACTTCACACCCAATTAATTACTTCAGCACCAGATTATACTTGCAGGCTCCAATAGAAGTGATAATAGGAACCAATTAAATTAATTTATATTTACTTTGTAAGCATATTTTCCTTTGGTAAATCTTTGCTTTAATTTGACAGATTGGACTCCAGCATTTTGTTTTTGTTAAGAGATACAGCCCTAAATCCAGAGGAACAAATCCAAACCTGTAAAACCAAGAAGTCCTTCCCTTTCAGGTTCAAAAACATGTAGGACATGAAGTTAAAAAAAAAAGAAAAAAGAAGAATGTATGCACGTGCCCGGACTAATAAAAACATACCGTGAAATGTGCGGGGAGGTGCCAGTGCGTCTTGCTGGAAGAACGTGAGCGTGAGCTGGGTTGGAGGCGGTGGTTGGCGAGGCGTCCATGCCAGAGCTCGAAACTGAGATAAGCTTTCACGTCGCAGCGGGCAGGCTCACAAAACAGCTTGCGTGGGAGAGAGCCACGTTCTGCTGTCACCTGCTGTCGGGGAACTGGCTTGGCACGTGCAACTGGTTAAGATGCGATGGCCCCAGTTTATGCCATTATATTTTGGCATAAGCCTTAAATGGTTAAATACTTTTGTGTCGCAGTAGCGTGTGAATGTCTGCTCCTTCTGCACCCAGTTTGGATGTCTCTACAGCACATTCATCCGGGAATAGCTTAAGCCCTTTGTGCCCTTTGTGAACTCCATATCGGATGACTCAGAAGTGAACGATTTACAAGCCATTGCATTATCTCATCCATGTCTCGGGACCCAACCTAATAAAGGACAGTACCAGTCAGCTAAAGAGTGGCCTGCCAGAGACAGAAAAAGCCACAAAACCAGACCTGTGCCCCAGCGTGTGATGCTGTATGTTTACCTCCCTGTTGGCCTTCCCTATCCCACCGGCAGCCCTTCCTTCCTCTCCTTTCCCCCTCTGGCACTGTCCCCACCAGCCTCCGAGGGTTCATGAAGTGAAGACCTTCTTGTCGGCCTGGTGAAACTGTTCCTGAAATGTTTAAGGCACCTTCTACCCTTTCTTCTCCTCTCTTCTCTCTCGAGCATCTATCACAGGGAAGTGCAACTCCAGCAAAACAGCCCTTGGAAAACCAAACCTGGAGCCCTCCACTGCTGCAGGACAGGCTGGTCTGGTGTTTTCCCACAAGCTTCAAGCAACAGACTGGGAATTGCAGTGTGAACCACGTTGTCCCTTGTTAAAAACCTCCACTGAAGTTGGTAGAGTCTTTACGGTCTTCCACTGATGGCGTCAAATCACGGACCCCATTAAAGGCAGCAGAGCTAGGGACACCCGAGACGACAGCGTGGCCCTGTGACTAAGAGATCAGGAGAGAAATTTCTTTGCGCTGATGATGGTGGGCTGGACACGTGCTGGATGGGAGCAACTACACGTCCTCATGGACCCTCACTTTGTCTACATGGAGAGGAGCTGGGCTGAAGCCTCTGCCTTCCTCTGAGCTGGCAGGAATGGGGACACGATGGGGAAAACCTCCCCCTTTTCTTTCCCTGCGGGATGAAAGTCAGGCGGCTCACCAAAGTTGCCAAAGGGGCTTTGGGGACACTTTAATGTCTTTGGAAAGCTGCTGAGCTCCTTTTGGGCTCTGGAAACTTGCTACTTCCAATGTTGCCGTTTTCTCAGCCTAGCATAGTGTGTGGATTTTACAGCTGTAGAGTTGCTACTCATTTTTCACCCTCTGGATGGTGATTTATGGCTTCTGGAACAAAGGTTAAACCCTCTTCCTCTCCTTGTTAGTGCTGTTTCACACGCTTCACACAGATCGGTGCCATTGCGCTCAGAAGAGTTTTTTGGCCAAGGTCCCATAAAATCCAATTTTCTCTTCATTTTGGATCTCCCATCCAAGTGTGAGAGATGTGTGGGTATCTCATCTCAGCAGACCCATGAACAAGAAGTCTCCAGCACAATGCAGTGGAGAAGGATGAAAAAACCAAAGCATTTGCAGGACAACACAAGTGCTCCCATCTCCTCTGGCATATACTAGTGAGGCAGTAACATCAGGGGGCCACGAAGTGCTGGGTAGGTCCCCGTTTTCTTTGCACACGCGAAGGTACGTTGCCTGCTCAACAGCATGCTTGTGAAGATAGACATGCATTCGGCAGGTCAGCAACCTTGGTTGCTCCCCTCCAACTCTTCTGCAAAAAAAAAAAATCAAGGAAATAAAAACATTGTGTTAAGTGAAGGACATGCTGCATCCTTGCAGTCTAGACTTCCCAAAACCTATTTTAGCTAATTTCCCTTTTCTGACTCACCGTTTTCCCTTTTAAGGCTCAGCTTGCATTCTGCTGGTGACTGCGATGGAGAACTGCACGTGGACGGTCTCTGTGGCATTAGCTGCTGCATTCCCACGGGGCTGGGCTGTAGATGGGGTCATTGCTGAAAACCAGAGGTTGCTCCTGAGCTGAAGGCACCAATACTGGTTTGTGCATCCCATGACCCATCTGCTGGTGACCCGTGATGGATGAAGCTGCTGCGGGTGGTCAGTGTCCCGAAGCTAGAGGAAGGCTCCAACATGCGGTTCTTTGTCCGCAGTGAGACACTTAACTGCTTTACCACCACACCCCATGAGCCATTGTTATACTTGGCTTATTCTTCCACCAGATGCAGGTTTTCTGTTTTAAAGGAGAATTTAAAAATGAAAACTATGCGAGGAGAGATTTACGGGCTGTGTTACCACTGGGCCAGGCAGTGAGGGCCTTAAGAACTGAAGTCAGTCTGCACAAATATTCAAGTTCTGCTTTTCACCCTCTGTGAACTCCATTAGATTGACTGAGAATAGCCTCTGTGCTCTCCTGGCTACTGCAGCTGAATTTAGACATCCTTTAGAGCAAGAGATGAGACCTAGCCAGGCTGTGCCTGAAGAACCCCAGAAGGGAAACTGTATGAGCCACCATTTCTGGGACATGCTCAGCAAGCCATGAGGATATCACATTATCATTTCTGTGTCTTCTCCAGCCCTTCCCCATCCTTAGTGGAAGCCTCTTGTGAGCCCTGAATATGTCACTGCTTCCTCCTCTGGCTCCCTCTGAAAAGCTAGTTTCTGTCTTAATAATTTTAGGGGAGGAGATGATGTTATCAAACAACACAAACATTTTAACACCGTCAAAGGCCCACACCAGACTGAGAAATGAGACTCTTGGGTTGTTTGAATTTTTGCCTCTTCACCCCTCACCCTTCTCTCTGCTTAGGTCCCTCATGTACATTGACTGCATCAATAAAAATCTAGTTTGTAAGTTGTCCAAGCTATTGCTATGTCAACCTACTTTGAAAGGCCCCCCAAAAAAGTGAAAAGTCACAAAAAGTTTCAAAATCCTAGGAAAAACAAGTCTCATGCTAGATCTCCACCTGCTTCACTTACTGAGGGAAGGTCAAGAGGAGGCTCAAGAAGGCTAGAAGTTCGTCCTCAGGAGAAAACACCCAGAGGCAACAGAGCCTTGTATTCTGTCAGAGGTCTAAGGCCGGAACCTAAAAGCAGACATATTTCATTTCAAAATGAGGCCCAGTGCTTTAACAGTGGGAATGATTAAGTGTTGAGACAAAATACCAATGAAAGTAGTAGATTATTCCTCTTCAGATATTTTCAAATTGTGAGCAGATGCCTGCTGGAACAGAGGTTTTAGCCAAGCACAAGTTATTGGGCTCCTTATTGGAGTATGCGATTTTATGGTCCATATTATATGAAGCTCAGAATAGATGATCTTATGGCCCACTGTGACTTTAAAATCTAAGAAACAGGTAGTTCTGGATCGAAAGGAGCCAGGTTTCCTCTGGATTTGTGTCTTGAGGCTGACTGACTCTGCTGCCTAAGAAGACACAAAATCCAATTGAAGCTTTTCTCATTTAACAGCCGTGCTGTTAAAAACGCAGAGTCTATTTCCAAGTTGAATCTGTCTGGCTTCGGTGTGGTTATGGGTCTGCCTCTCTCGGCTTGACTGGCTCTCTGAGGGATACCAAGCAAAGCCTCTTTGGCCTCTAATCTCCTTCAAGTGTGGTTGAACTTGGCCAACGGAGTCGGATGCTGTTATAGCAGGAGCGGACAGACGTGAGCACACACACACGCTCACAGTCTGACAGAGAGAAGATTGCAACAGCTTCATTCCTCCAGGCTAAAAATAGAGAATAATGAAGGTTAACATTGAATTAAAGGAAAACTTATCTCTTCAGACGGAGGTTGATACGTTTGAGAACATCAGTCAAAGCGGTTGCCTCTGATCGCAGAGGACTGAGTCAGATGACCCTGAAGATCTTGTCATGTCTTTTGGGGTTGTAGACTAAATATTCGCGTCAGCCTGACTTTATTTATTCTTGGATTTGTAAAATGTGAGAGTCATTCAGTGCAGAAATCTGGTCCCTACTCAGTTTTCATGAGAGGTTGGCAGCTCACCCTCTAAAAATAAAAGCTCAAGCGGTTTTCACTGTCCACATCATCTGAGCCAGTTAGGATTCAATTAAGAGCATTTCTGGGCTGTTTTTTAGGAGTTAGTGTCTGTCAAGATTTTACCTTGGGGTTCTTGGGTTAAACCTTCCTGTCTCAGTGTCGTGCTGTGTGGAATAGCTTTGCTCTTTGAAGGAATCCATCTCCCTGTCTTCCCCCACACACGCCCCCC
>NW_008796046.1:1652243-1686960 GCF_000699145.1 Aptenodytes forsteri | reverse complement strand
CCCCCCCAGACACAAGGCTGAGCTGATTTTTGGTATGTAGTAATAACAATTTGTCAGGATGCCAAGTTCAAAGCCTCTAACCTACTGCCAATGCGAAGCCCAAGAGTGAGGTCACGACTAATCTCAGACTTCTGACCTCCCAGTTGCATCCACCATTACTGGATCAGAGGAGAGAAGTGGAAGGGCTTATTTTGAAAGGTTTTAAATTTCAGGTGAGGTCAACAAAAGATTTGCCCAGATGGAAGAAATCAAGAGGATAATGTGGAGCATATTAGGGAAGATGAAAGGCGTCATGTAAAGCAATCTCCTCCTTAGCCTAGAAAGGAAAGTCTAACTACCAGGGTAACCTTCCAGTGATGGCAAATAAGCCCGAGCCATCAGAAAATGTAGCAGAAACCAGGCATTGTCCTGGAGAAAGCAATGCAAGCTTAGAGATTCAGAGTGACGTTGCTGGGATTTTCGAAAGCTCCTAAACAGAGTAGGCTTCAACCCCTTAAGCCAGTGGGATTTAGGTGCCTAGACACCTTTGATAATCCCATGAGGCATCCTTCTGCATTTTGAGGAGCGTGCATAGCTCGGTAACCCCAGCCTGGGGGCTCGATTCGCTGCAACTCTGTATCCGAACATTTTGAAAAATATGGGCCAAGTGGAAATTAAAAATATTTGGGGACTCTGCCTACAAGAACCAGAGCATTCATGCAACATCCAGCCCCGTTTCAGCCCATTAGCCACCTAACGGGCCTGGTATCGCCAGGTCATTCTGTGGAGAGGTGTTCCCAGCCATACTGGGAGCCTGTAACAGACTTGGGAAGAAAAAACAGATTTCCTGACTGCCAGCTCTGAGCCATCGATAAAATGGAAAAAGGACCAACAAAACAGATTTCCATTTCTGGAACCACCTTTTGGACCAATGACGGGATTTCTGGTGAACTGATTTTTTCTCTAGCAGGAGGTAGGGAAATCCCATAGAAATGTGGCTGAGGTCACGGGACGTGGGCAGAGACCTCCTCTCCCCCAGGTTTCTCCCTGCTGTGGTACGATTTGCCCCCATATGCTTTCTTACAGCTTCTCTTCCACCCGGATTTGCCCCAGTCCTGATGCACCGGAGGAGTTGAAGCACTAGTGAGTCCATTGCTGGGGATACACCACTTGGGTTGGAAGTGGGTTGTGTGGGCATTCAAGTCTATATTTCATATGATAGAAAGACTACGTCATAGAATCATAGAATCACAGAATCATTAAGGCTGGAAGAGACCTCTAAGATCATCGAGTCCAACCGTCAACCCAACACCACCAGGCCCACTAAACCATGTCCCTAAGCACCTCATCTACACGTCTTTTAAATACCTCCAGGGATGGGGACTCCACCACTTCCCTGGGCAGCCTGTCCCAATCTTTAACCACTCTTTCAGTAAAGACATTTTTCCTCACGTCCAATCTAAACCTCCCCTGGTGCAACTTGAGGCCATTTCCTCTCGTCCTATCGCTTGTTACTTGGGAGAAGAGACCGACCCCACCTCGCTACAACCTCCTTTCAGGTGGTTGTAGAGAGCGATGAGGTCTCCCCTCAGCCTCCTTTTCTCCAGGCTAAACAACCCCAGTTCCCTCAGCCGCTCCTCAGCAGACTTGTTCTCCAGACCCCTCACCAGCCTCGTTGCCCTTCTCTGGACACGCTCCAGCACCTCGACGTCCTTCTTGGAGTGAGGGGCCCAAAACTGAACACAGTATTTGAGGTGCAGCCTCACCAGGGCCGAGTACAGGGGCATGTCCTGGGCTAAAAGCATAAATTACACAGAACAGAAGCCAACACACCCATTATAAGAATGACACAAGTTTTGCTAATCCAAGGTAACTGAGACATGTGAACATTGGTGGACACCCAGATCTTGGGGCCATTGGAAGAGGATCTCAGCCCCAAAAGGCATTTGTTGCTCTATCCAATGCACTCTGAAAGGACTTGTACAAGAATTCCCATTTTCCATTCCTTGGAGACTTTTCTTGGTGTTTTGGACACAGACAAGTAAGGGGAGATGATCCTGTCAGCCTCCGTGCACATGGTCTTATCTTGGGTTAGCTGGGCCATTTTCAGCTCAGAGCAGATAACTGCGCTTTATGGGATTAGCATATACGTGTTGCATTTATTAGTATAAACACAAATGTTACAGGCATAAATCAAATTAAAGTTTAGACTTTTCCATACAAGTTCAAATGTGTATCATAGCCAGCATCGTAGTTAATTCAGTCGTTTCCTGGAGTTTTCGCAGGCCCGGGCTAGAAAATAAATCAAATTTTGTTACAGACAAAGTGGGACACGTGAAGGCTGCAGACGTCTCCCAGCCCATCCCTGTGAAATCTGCTTTTAGCACCTCTTCCCCTGGCTTCTTGTGGAGCAGCCCCCAGACAGGAGAAGGGTGTGATGCCTCTTGCATGAAAATAATCATCCGTCAGCGAGGAGCATGGCAGGTGGTTTGTGTACAACTCCTACGCTGACCAAGGCGCTCTCCCAGCTAGATGAGCCTACCACGTCTCGGGCAGATGACCACTGGACCTACACCAGCAAGATAAGCAACATGTTTGCTATTGCAATCCAAAGAACCTTCAACCCGCTGTGGAAATAGGACTATAAATTATAGTGGAAACGAGTCTTAGCAGGAAATGTGGGTTGCTGTGTCCAAAAATAACAGCAATAGCACTGTGAAAACAGAGCAGTTGATAGGAGGGGAGTGCTACTCGAGATGTGGATTTTTGACTCCCGTTTTACTCATCTTATTGGATTTCAGTGGGAATATTGGCAGGATGAGGAACGGTTTGTCATCGGGAGCAGCCTGAAGTCCTGAATCATCAGGGGACAGATGCACGCTCCATAGAAGCATCACTCGCTGGGCTCGTCAGATAGAGCTAGTTACCAAAGAAGTGAACCCAAATCTTTTGGGACAAGTTCATCCTTTATATAACCCAGAGATATTTTTTTTTTCAACTTACAACCCATTTCATTTCACTCATTTCACTCCAAATGCACGGGGACCCATTTTCAGTAGCTTGTTTTGCCTGGTTGTTTAGAATCGTATAGAATCACAGAATCATTTAGGTTGGAAAAGACCTCTAAGATCATCGAGTCCAACTGTTAACCTAGCACTGCCAAGTCCACCGCTAAACCATGTCCCTAAGCACCATGTCAACACCTCTTTCAAATACCTCCAGGGGTGGTGACTCCACCACTTCCCTGGGCAGCCTGTCCCAATGTTTCACCACTCTTTCAGTACAGAAATTTTTCCTCACGTCCAATCTAAACCTCCCCTGGCACAACTTGAGGCCATTTCCTCTCGTCCTATCGCTTGTTACTTGGGAGAAGAGACCGACCCCACCTCGCTACAACCTCCTTGCAGGTAGTTGTAGAGAGCAGTATCTCGAAGCTTTTCCCAGTGGTGGCACACGGTCGTCTTTATTATAGATCTGATATTAGCAATGAAAAAGGCACATATTTTTATATGGCAAAGTTCAAGTGCTTTATCTGAGTGTCTGATCCATTTTTTAGGAAGAAATTGTGTCTTGCACTTACATGGAGTGCAGTAAAAGGACAGTCCCTCCCGTCGCTGACTCATGGCATCCTATTGCATTCAAATTCACATCACCATTAAATAACAAGCAACTGGTCTTTACTCTCTCCCTGTTGCCAAGTTGTTGTCTGCTAAAGCATTGTCTGCCTTTGAAATGATAACGATAACATAATCATGAGACAGGTGGGCAAGAAGTCTACTTACAGATAATTAGTATAAGGACACATTCTAATGAAAATCCTCGCCCAGGGGAAAAGCGGTAGGTGATGTTCCCCTGAAGCTATGACCCAAATCTTCAGTCTTCAGTTGTCCTTCTCCTTTCCCACCTGCTTTGATCAGTGAAACCATTTACAGTATTAATATTTCATTTGTCATTTTCCTTCATATCTACTCAGACGAAGAGGAAGAGGTACGGTCTCCTCCATTACAACTGTGTATTCCTGGATTGACTTTGCTCAGGAAATAATTTGAACTGTTTTTAGAAAGGCAAGCAGGGAGGGATTTAGATTTTCCCATTAAGAAAAGAAATGTGAATTACTGAGTTGTTATAAATTAGCCTAATTTGATTTAAGCAGAACAGAGTGGAAATCAGGACCTGTCAATTTTCTTCTTCCTCAGATGTAATGGAAGATGGAAATGACAAAATAAATGTAAAAAAGATCTGATATAATACAACAGAGATGCTGACAGAATTAATCCTCAGTCATGCTGGTTATTATGCAAACGGCTTTAACACTATGGAAAAAAAAGACTCCAACTTGTTCTACTAATTTTTCAAGTTCCAAAAATGTTAAGGAAAAAAGTGAACCATAACTGCCGTTATTCAACCAGTTTCTCTCCATGGGAAACCTTGAGCACTTCAATCAACTTCCTCGAGCACCAGTTTTTGAATCTGCAAAATCACATTTCTCCACCTCAAAGCAAAGAGCTGGACTTGAGAAAGGCCACCTCCCCAGCTCCAAAAAGCTCAGTTTGGGGATTTCTTTTTGGAGCCGAGGTCGATGTTTAAAATGACAGTGCTTTAAGCAATGTTACTAAACCCAGATCGCTCCAGAGATACCAGAGTGGGAAGGACTGGGAGAAGTATGCGCAATTCTGTGTTACTGTCTGCCTACCCCCAGTGACAGCTCAATTTATAAAGGCAAAATTACTCATCCCATAGCAATATGTTTGGCACGAGTGAGAGGAACTCACGCTTCTGTAACCAAATGCCCTGGCGAGCAGCAGAGGCACTGGGAAGGCTCGGCTGAGTGATTTTTGCTTGGCTTCACTTTGGCACCCATCTCCAACTCCCGCTGAGCCTGCATTAAATGGAGCAAAAAATCAAATTGTTTCATACTCATTTCAAAGGAGGCGAGTTTTCACAGCTCCCAGGTCACTTCTAACAAGCTGTGCTTACAGCTAGGTCCCTTCTGGTTCTGGCACAACTGCCTGTCAGCTCTTCTACCAAAAACCAGTAGCCTGTGACTGATGGTGTATAAAATGAAAGGTTGCTCGCTCTTTTTCTTGGTTTTCCTTGCTGAATGCAAAGCCCGCTGTAGGTCCCTTTGTTCTCGGCAAGAATGGAGATTAATCATTTTTAAAATGAAAGGCAGGATTTGAAAGACCCCCCTTTGAGATGAGCTAAGGTGATTGCGGAGTGGGCTGCAGGAGCGGTGGGCAAGCAGTCTGATTTTTTTTCTCCTGGCTATTCGCTTTTATTGTATGAAGCAGACGCTCGGGACTGTGCACGGCGAATCTCAGCCAGGCTGAAATTAGTGTTTTCACCAACTGAATATCAAGTTGCGTCTGCTGGGGATCAGCGTTCAGCACTGCCACCGTGCATTTCACAGCACATTAATTAATCTGGAGATCCCATCGATACACCTCGTGGTCCTGACAGTACTACAATACCATGCTGTGGCCATCTGAACCTGAACGCAGTCTGACATTTTATGCCGATGCAGCCAGGACCCAGACCTCCTGCACCGCTGATGGTTCTGAAAACGTCATGTTGATAATGCAGGTCCTGGTGGAGCCTGTCGTGACCGACACAGCTCCAAGGAACCTCAGAAGGTCTTTTGTAGCTGTGGTCCACAGCTTCTGCTAGACTTCTTGCTTCTGCTAGACTTCTTGCTGTTGCCTGGTTGGCCTTAGCTGCAACCCACTGGCAGAGCATCTGGCACCGGGTTGTCCCTGAGCAGTTGAAGGTCCTTGCTGTGCATCTGCATTACTTAGGGTCAATACCACCAGATCCAATCCTTCCTTTCTTTTTGCATCGTCCCTACAAGGAGTGGATAGACTGATGACCCATTTGGTGGTGATACTAATTAGAACAGAGTAGAATAGAATAGAATAGAATAGAATAGACTATTTCAGTTGGAAGGGACCTACAGTGATCATCTAGTCCAACTGCCTGACCAATTCAGGGCTGACCAAAAGTTAAAGCGTGTTGTTAAGGGCATTGCCCAAATGCCTCTTAAACACTGTCAGGCTTGGGGACTGTCTTGTTATTTCTTAGCCTGGAGTTTGTGGAAGGAAAAAGCTATAATAAACCCACTTCAATTCTCCTCCCGCTCATCTTTGGGATTTTTCATACAGTGTCAAGATCCAACCCCTGCTGGGATGGGACCAGTTCGTGGGAAGTTTTAGTCTTCAACCCAAAGAGTGATTCAGCCTTTCCAGTCCCAGACCAAGCAGCTGCAGCCTTCCGTGCCAGCAGCATTAGCTCCCCGAAACCAACCTCCCGCCCCCAACAACCAGCAACACAAAGCAAAGGAAGTCCCTGATGCAAACACAGCATTAAAAAAACCTCTCAGAACTATAAAGTACTGCGTTATCATCCTTTAAAAACAGGGACAGGAGTTGCAAACTTTTTAAACACTTTCCCGTGCACAAAGGTCAAAATCTTTTACAGCCTACAGCTATTTTGAAAGCCAAATATTGGGAAGTTAAGCCATACAATTAGTGCCATTTAAATTATAGTTTAAGATGTTCCCAGCCCTCGGTATTGTGGTGGTGATACCAAGGTATCCAGGTTGGCCAGGTGGCTTAGCTCTTGAGCTGTATTTGTCCCAAACATGGGTGTTATGGTCATGGAGAGTTCAGAGGTAAATGGCGCAGACACAGGGCACAGGCTTGTGTGGGAATACAATGAAATCTGAAAACTATTACACATACTTGGGCTCCACATCTTGCCTGGCCACACACAGGTCTATTTAATGCCTTCACAGACCAGAGTCTGCTGCGAGACGACTGGCATCACTCGAGGTTTGCAGCTGGGTAATCGAGATCCAAGCCCGGAGGCAGTGATCTAATCGTTCACACTTTGGGTGTCAATGACCTTGAGAAATGTGAAGGTACAGCAGATAGTGGCCATTTGAGGGTTTTATGTTAACATATGGAAAATAAAAAAGGTACAGGAGGAGCAAAATTATTGCTCCAAAATGGACTACCTCCATTAAGGTGCTGGCTGATCGCATACATCCATACCCTGCAGTGCCAACCCCTTCCCCTCGTGCAGTTGTATTTCCCTTTGGCTTTGTTCCCCAGCGTAAATCAGCCAGAGTCTGGCTCAGCGCTGGTGTCAGGTATCAGCCTGGTGCTTGGTTTCAGCCCAGCTCCTCAAAGTTTACCATAAATAAAGTCTGAGTGGTGTAGGGAAGCAGCAGGTGGACGACATTTCTTCCCCAGACCCTTGGCAGCTATCTGGGACACTTGTGATAGGCTCTTCAAATAGTGTTGAACCCCCCCCCCCCTGCTTCTGACTACAATAATTTTAATTAACTAGCTTGGAGAATATCAGAAGACACACAGCTGAGATAGCGATGCCTAAAGATTATTTAAAACCCAATTAAAATGCATTAGAGTTCCTGTGTTTTGGCTGCTGTTTTTGTTCTGCACCCGTTGGAGCTTGGATGGGAGGCTTCTTCCGTAGAGGAAACGCTGTGTATGACTCGGGTCTGGGAGGGCAGAAGGCATTTGATGAGTTTCTCTTTTCTGCTCGCTCTCTCTTCTTCGCAATGTTTTTTCACTAAGAAATAAAAGTGCCTGAGGAACCGCAACTCTCTCCCTTCCCCGTCAAGCCATCACGCTCTCCATGTACCAAAGGTGATAAACTCCCTCTTTTTCCCATGGGAAATAACCATCTTACCACCCTCTTCCTTTAATTACTGAACAGCTTGCGCTTAACCTTTTTTTTCTTTCAGTCTATTAACACATCTAGTTAAACTCCAAGCACTTGCTAGTGAAGTGTAACCATACAGAATTTTGTTGCTTCTATTTCAGACCTGCAGAAGGCCTGGTGTGATGGAAACCCGGTCTACTAATCAGTAGCAGATTGGTGTAATAAGAAATGTTCTCCCTACCACAAACCTTGCCTAGCAGGAGACATCCTTACAGCAGAGCTGGGTGTGAAGACTTCTGTCCCGCTTTCTGCCTCAAATGGGGTAGCAGATGTGGAGACCATCCGTGGTCCCTCACTGCAGAGATGCCATCTGCAGGGTTATCGTGACTGCCCATGTCTGGGTGTCATGTTTATCGTCTCTGCCCCATCACCCTGTCTGTCCTATCCAAGGGAAGTCCTGTAACGCTGCCAGCTCTGCCGCTGCAATTCAACAAGCCCACAAGCTATTGAAGGAGGATTTATCTGGGAGCTGGCAGCTAACCTGTGTGGGGTCCGCCACAGTTGAGGCTTGGGTGATATCATCCAAAATTATCTTCAGTTGGCCTTTCTGGGACTGGGATCTTTGATCATCGCGGAGTGCAGAGGAAAATCTACAGCTTTAAGAAGGTGAGAACGCAGAAGAGGTGACCAAAACCAGTAACAAACATATCCAGGACCAGGGGAGTTGCTGTGCTACTTTGACCCACATTTGACATGTTGTCTTCAATAGTGGTCACCACCAAATGCTCCCAAGGAAGGTGTAAGAAACCCCATAGTTGTGGGACTCACCCACTCCATGAAGACCCAGCAAGTCTGAGATGGAGCGTAGCTCCCAGGCAAGAAGAAGGAAATTAACTCTATCCCTGCCGAAACCAGGACACCAATCTATCTCTAACCGCTAAAGACCTCCAGAGGATTTAACCTGTGGAAACGAACTTCAGTAATGATATACTAAACAATTCAAGTAAGAATTTAATTGACAAGTAGCAGCAGAGACCTGTCTCTGAGCATGAGCCTGGGGGCAGGAATTTGCCACAGATATTTCAAACATTTAAATTCTGCCTCTTTTCTCCCTTTTAGTTGTCTAATTCCAAGATCTCAGCAAAGTTCAGAGGTGGGTGGTTGTCTCCTCAAAGAGATCATCAAGGTTTTGAAACAAATAGAGCTCTTCTTGCCTTAAACCACAACAATTGGGGAAGAGGGTCCCACAGAAGTGGCCTGTGCGGATAAAGAAGGGGATGAGGCAGCAGACCATGAGAAAGGGGTGAGGAGGTGCTGATAAGAGGAGAGCAGAGAAGGAGGAGGAGTAGCTGCCCTGAACGGGAGTAGGTTGAGATGTTGGAGATTCACAAACAGCCCGTGTAGGCTTGTTTAAAGGCTCCCAAGTCTTGACACGGAGGCACCTGAGAAAGCCCCGGGCCACGTTAGCTGTGACCGGTGGGCATTTAATAGGAGAAAGTGAACTCTGCACAGGCGAAGGTCGGGAGCTGCTTCCCCACAGGGATTCTCTGGGATCAAAGCCCCTGCTGCTCGGTAAAATTTATGGGTGGATCCAGGCAACCGTGGCAGCCGTTCACAGCACAGCCCGACAGACCAGAGGCTGCTGTGAGGACGGCATGGGCCGTCATAACCCTTGCAAACCATTCATGAGAGGCGCATGGTTTAGAAGATGACATGCACCTGCTTCTGTGCATTTAGCACCGGTAGCCCTGGAGCCTTTCTCCACCCAGGAGCAGCAGCACCCAGTAACCCAGTAACTTCATCTACCCAGCAACCCACCAGGCACCCAGAGACCTCCTGCCTGCTGGAGGTGGAGGGATGCGCTGCAGGGGAAGGGAGTGATGCTGTCGCCATCTCCCTGGGATCCCAGTGTCTCTGCAGGGAACAGTGCTAAGGGAAGGCTGGTGGTGGCAGTGGTTTTCTGACCCACCAGAAAGTGGATTGGAGATGTGTTTCCCACCGAACAGCACCGTGATCTTGTAGTCATTTTGGGTTCAGGTACGCACGTCAATAATCTTTAATTTACGCCGCAGGACTGACACTCTCATCACAACACCCTGCAGAGGGTAATTTATTTAAAGGGGAAAAGAAGCATATTGCAGAGCAAGAGATGGGGGGGAAGACGATGTACCTGCACGGCATTGAAAGCCAACGGTGGATGCAGGGAAGTTAAAGAAGAGGCTAAACTCATTTCCTAGCAGTAGCCCAGGGACAGGAGAACTGAATAGCTGTGAGATGATGGCTTTGCCAGCCACAGGTTTGTATTGTTATAACTCTTCCACAGTTGAACATTCTGATATTACAGGTAGTTGACACAGATGTAAAAGTTATTGGTTGAACCCCCCAACCCCTCTCTCTATTTCAGCCTTTTCCTCGTCGCACTTGGAGAATATTTTTGCCTTGTTCTGTTTCTTCGGCCAGCTTCGGTGTTGGATGTATTTGAGTTTCTTGCCACAAATGCCTCCCTGTTTAAATGTCAAGACTATTTAGGAGATTATCAGCCTCAGGAAGAAACTAAATACGCCGTAATAATGTGCCGTGACCCTGGCAGATTCTCGCCGTGGCAGTGGATGTTTATGCAGATAACAAGAGCATCAGGAATTAAAATAATTAGTTTTCACGTTACAAAGAAAATCAGAGATTCTGAAGGGAGGTAAATCTTCATTCTCCAGTACGAATCTGATATAAAACTCCAATTGCTTTTTTACAGGCAATGTTGTTTTCTTTTTAATGTGTCACGGTGTTTTTTTCTTTGAGGGTGGCGGGAGGATTTCTGAACACAGAGACCAAAAATTAAAATACTTGAGCTTTCTTTTCAGAAGAAAAAAAAGCAGAGCATTCAAATAGAAGCAAACAAAAAAAGCATAGATTTTCTTTTTCCATTGAAAAGACATTTTTAATCCCTCCAAAAGGTCTGATGAGGCAATATTTGTCCATGTCTGCTCTGGGGGTTTAAGTCAATATTTGCTGGAAGTTAGAAAGAGATTCCTGCTATTGATCCACGTTTGCTTATTCTGGATTTTCTTGCAGTTTTCCTGACACATTTGTTCCTTGCCAGAGTCTGAGACAGGACATGTGATTGCTCAGGGGTCTGGTCCAAACTTGGCAGCCCCCCTCACTCAAGCACACTTTGCAGGGCACAGTCAGGAGGCCAAAACAGGGTCCTGCTAGGGTAAGGTGGGCTGAAATGTGAAGGAGAGCTCTGGATGTACCCAGCTGAGAGCAGAGCTGAGTCCACGCAGCTCTTGGGTGGAAGGTAAAGTCTTGTCCCCACTTGCTTCATGGCAGACCTCCTGCCTGGTCCCGATGGCTGTACTGGGCACCGCATCACCCCGTCTGCATGCTCCCAGGTCTGCAAACCATAATGTCGAGGCAATCGTTTATAAACGCTTGCCAGGAAGGAGTTTAACATTTCTAACACCCTCGTCCATGGACTATTTCTTTCACCTGCAGCGTCTTTTGGCACCATCCTCTTCCATCCTGTTGGTGCTTAGAGGCTCCAGAGCAGAAACGCAAGTGCGATCGCGAGAGTTGGAAAAGAAACAGTTTGAGCCCACTTTGCTGAGCTCACTGCAGAGGACGGGCTTGAGACACCCTCCTGGAAAGTCTTTCGAGAAAAATATCCACTGCCTATGCCCCTTGCTTAATAGTCTTCATCTGGATGAAGTTAAAGAAATCCCAACCCTCTCCCAAACACAAGAATGTATTTAGCAGTTAGCAGAAGGTCAGAATTAATTTCTCTGTGAGGAAATAATATGTCCCACACATATGAGCTATTTACTTCCCATAACTTGTGTCCTGGTTGGACTGCGCTGAGCTGTGGGCTGCAGCTCGTTCCTGGGTTTGCACGTAGCACATATGGACAGACCCACACTGAAACACGTCCATGGAGCTGTTTTGTTTCCTCTGACCAGTCCCAACAGAACGTCCCTGCCCCCCAGACCAAGAAGAAAGATAATTGGTAAGAAGCAGCTGTAGGACCAGGTGGGCACTGCCAGCCCCTCACATCCCAACGTCATTCGTCCCATGGGCAAACCCTAAATATTGTCCCCAAAAGCAGTCATTGAAGCAAGATTCAAGTCACGCTTCAAGACAGTGACAACAATGAAGGAGGTTCCCCCTGGCTTGCTGAACTGGACATATTCCAGAGGTGCATCCTCGGATGAGGTGCTCTGGCTGGCCTCTTTCACCTTAACTCCCAGCTACCTTTCTTCACACACATCTTTGTTTAGAGTCCCCCTGATTTCTGTTTCAGCCCAGCGCCTTCGCCAGCACGGCTCATCCTCCTTCTTGGAAATCTCAAAGGAGACAAGTCTTGCTTTATATGGGGGATGGTGAGGGGCACCAAAATGAAGATCATTACTTGGGTCTTCTGAAACAGTCCAGAGCCTGACGGCCTAAATCAATCAAAAATTTACAGTGGTTGTACCAAAGAGGGCACTTGGTCTGATCTGGATGCCACTGAGCTGTCTTTAATGCGGGGGGGGAAGAGGGGCTCGTTGTGTGCTTACACTTTTATTTGACCCCAACCTGAGGAGCTCCCTGACTTCTGCACTACACTCACCTGCCCCTACCCATGCCAGATTGAGCTGTCATTTCTTATCAAGGTCCCCAAGTCTAAGGTCTTCTCTGGGTCACCAGCTTAAACTGTGTACTTCATTACCACAGGGCATGGGGATGCTAAAAGTTACAAGCATTCAACAGTAGGACCCTAATTCTGCATACCTCAACGTGGTGGACACATCGTCTTGTATATTTGGGCTCAAAACTTGGCCTGCTCTTGTGTGTTGTGGGCCTGATATATGCATCATCAACACTTATCCCAGGAAAAAAATAAGACTCAGAAAGACTCAGAAAGATTATACTGAGGACTGTAAAATGGGGGGGGACCCCACCATCCCAAAGGCAAGGGCTGCCCTTGACCCCATGACGGTGTCCCGCTTGCTTGTGGTGACACCAACAAGTTGTGAGGTGCTTTAGAGGGCACACTTGCTCCTCAACTGGCTCCAACGTGAGGGCCAAATCTTCAGCCAGGGTAAATCTATGTGACTCCATGGCAGAGGAGACATCAAGAGATTCAAAGCATCTGGGATCTAGGCTCAAGGAGTGAGAGCTGGAAAAGACCTAGGAGAATTTTGATCCATTTGTCTTGCTGAGGCAGAATTGCTCCCCACAGTGTATTTTCTCTTGCTCTGCCCTGTCTTATTTTAAAAGAAATGGGATGTTCCCCAAGGAGCTTTTGGGGGGATTCTTTTCAGCTTGCCTTGTCAAGGCTTTTGAAACAGATGAACACGGTGAAGTCGATGGCCGGGAAACCAATCAAGCTCCTTAGGTGTGGAAACACAAGGTTGGAGCCCCCGTGAATGGGTCCTTTCAGGGAGCTGGGTTTTGCCCTAGAAGCACATCCCATTCCCTCCCCACAGCCCTGCTGAGTTTGAAACTAGTGATTTTCTCTAGTTTTTTGGGTATGGTCCAGCTGTCCCATGTCCCCTTCTGTGTTTCCTCCCATTACAGCTCGGCATTGAGTGCTCCAGGGTCAAGGCTGCAGAAGGAAAGACAGACTTTATTGTTTTTTAGCATTATGAAGATAAATGTGCCCATCAACATGGTTCCACCCACTACTGCTAACCCTGCTCAGGGCATGCAGTGGTGGCCATGAAAAGCCCCTGCAGTCAATGGGGAAAGAAGCCTCCTTTTCTTCTCTGTGTGAAAATCTATGCCACAGATCTATGGCATTCATGTCAAAGTCGGCGCCAAGCTCTGTTGGCTTTGGGGCAATGGGGGTTTCAGCCTTCAGTCCTTCTTGTTTGTGCTGTGTTAGACCCTGGGCAGCTGGATCCAGCTCTTATCGGGGTGGAGGAGGGGGGACTTGTGGTGGTTCACATTGACTGAAAGAGCGTTGGGCCAGAAGAGATACGGGAATGCCAATGAAAAAAAAAACCCAACAAATTGTCTTAGGAGGTCTGCAAATGAAAGCATGACGGGGAAAAATTGACCATCCTGTGGGTGTGGCGAGGAACGTAAGGGAAAACCAGAAGGATATGGAAGGAGCCTGGGTTTGGCTCCATCATATTAATCAATAGTCAATTTTGGCCTCCTGTAGCCTCCTTGACCCTGAAACAACCCAAAGTGTTTCTTTCTCATGCACAAACGTCACATCAGTCAAAGGCAACTTTCTTGTGACCCCATTGTATTGTGCACAGCAATTCTGGAGAGCAGACTGAAATACGAAACAAAGAAAACTTGACAGCAGGAACTGGAGGAGGCAAAAATGTATCTCCCCCTGGAAATGGTCTGAAGGACAAGCCTGAGACCGGCTTTTCAAAGGGCCACATGAGCTGACAGTCTGCATTGGGGCTGCTTTTCAAACATCACAAGAGAAGCCTTTGAAACCGTCAGAAGGCAAATCTTGAGTTTGTGCTGAAATAGAGTCGGGAAATTGTGGCACAACTGTTGCTGAAACACCCTGATTTTTTTTTTTCAGACTAAGCAGGGTGGATCAGTTGGAGAAGCAGACACATTCGTGGGTACTTGTCAGCTCTTGAAAGGCTTATGACAGTTCTTTGCAGCCCAGTTTTCTTTCGAAGGCTTGCATGGGAAAGTTATAAAGGAAGGCATAATTCTAAATCAATGAGTTTCTGCTGCTCATGTGAATATATTACTTCGTGAGTCCTCTACTCATGTGGATATACGACTGCTTTTTTTATGTTGCTTTGAAACCAGTTTCTGCTGAAATTGTGTGAGTGTGTCTCAAAAAGATCTTTTGGGGCCAGAAGATCGGGGGATAAAAGCCCTCCCTGCAGGAAGAGCAAGCAGTTGTGCTGGTGATCGAATGCATAGCACATGGGCACGCTCATTTCTAGCCTGGGGTCTTCGCTGCGTCGGCTAAACGCTGGCCTGTTGGCACGATTCAGAGCTGAAGTCTTGGCCGCTGCCAGGGACCGCAGCAGGGTCTTGGTGAAATCCAAAGCTGGGTAATGAGAATTTTGTAAGCCACAAACTATCGCTCCTGCAGACACAGCTGAGCCTGGGCCCAAACCGATGGAGGATGCACCATGGCTGCACCCCACCGGAGCAGCTGTGGCTTTCTGAGCCCCGATGTGCAGGTACATGCCAGTGAAAGCCTTTAGCCTTTAGAGGTCCCTTCCAACCCAAACTATTCTATGATTCTATGATTCTACATGCCAGTGATGTACCAAATGACCCCCTGCACCGTGTACGTGCCAGGCTGTTAGGTCTGTGCTTGGTGTCCCACCAGCAGCGCGTAGCGGCTGGTTGGGATGGCACATCAATCAGGGTCTCCTGCCCATTTACTGATTTATGCAGAAGTTTGGATGGGGGATCTATATCCCATCCCCTTTCGCAGTCTCAAGTCACTCAGCTCCTCTTTGCTGCCCTGATCCCCTCCATGCTCCATCACCTCTCCAGATCTCTATTCCGGAGCCCGGGGAGGCATCACCACCCGGTGAGCCCATGGTGCATCCCCTGAGGCTTTCCTGGCACCTTCTGATGGTTAAATGGTTTCCTCCATCCCCTTTGTTTCCAGCTAAGGGATTAACTGGGTTTCAGGACATGGTTTTAATGTGATGCGTGAAGTAGCTGGGGGACAGTGTTTGTGGCTTGCATGTTTTAGCAATCTTATTTGATGATCAAAGCACGAGGAGGCAGGCATGGTGGGATTTATATACAGGAGGTTCATTGCTGACTTCTCCGAACTATACCATACTGAGCATTACTGCCTTCCAGGTCCTCCTTGTTTCAATGCAATAACGCTCAGGAGATGCGATTCCTGTAAGTATTACAAGCATGAGGACGGAGATGGTGGGATGAACCTTTCTGGCTCTGAAGCTGGCAGGCCCATGAAGGTGGCTTTGCCTGGGGAGGACACACTGGGGTTCCTGTTGAGGGCACTTAAAGCAAGGGTAGATAAATAAATGGCAAGTTGAGTCTTGGACAGACAAGCTTTGCTTGACCTCAGCCTCTGGCTAGAAGAACTGTCCTGGTTGGAGGAAGCCCCTGCCTGCCCCAGGGCTGGGCTGGACATCGCTAGCATGAGCCTTGGCTGGGGATGATCCAGCCCCATCATGAGCTGAATTAAGTCATGAGGAATCTTTGAGGCATGGATAGTCTGATGCTGGGCCAGGAGAGGAGGTGGGTAGGGCTCCATCCACCTGGGCGTTTTGCGTGTGTACTCCACAGCTCCTTCAGCTTTCCAAAAATCGGTGTCAGGGGTGGAGGAGGCAGGTCCAGAGCCCCAGGTTCCTGGCATCCATGCTGGGAGGAGAGTTTTCTGGCTCCTGTGGCTGTTCAAGTGGAAGATCGTGGCATCTCAAGCTGCTTCAAGCCATGGGGACTCATTTCGTGGCTGGGGTGGAAAGAGGGAGGTGGACTCCCAGCCCTCCCCAGCCTTTTGCCCATTTCTTAGCTCTCTTACCCAGGCAGCGCCGATCAGCTCTGAATCAAAAGAAACAGAGGGTGGTGGGGCCAGTTTTAAAATTAGACCTGTAAGGAGCCCTTATCTCCAGCTAGGCTTTATCAGACAGGCAGGCAAGCCTTATCCCACCCTGTAATCCCCTCTTCTGGAGGCTCTTGAACGCCAGCGACAACAAAAATGTGCTGTGTTGAAATCGTCGCCTGAGGAAATGTGAAATATCACACGAGGGCTCCCCCCAGCCCCCCATCCTTGGCCGTGGTCACGTTTCATCGGCGGATAATTGCTCGCTTTGCGGCAGTTGTTTTGGAGAAACTGAAGCATCTTCCCTCTTCGCCCGGCTCACCGTCTCCAGGGCACAGGGAGATTATCCTGCTGGTAACCCCCTTCAAAGAGCTCATTAATGTCACCAGGGAGGTTTTCTGCTATAATAATGCTGGTGTTGTTTCAAAGTCCGTCCGTATCTGATTCTTAATGTTTTACTTCAGATCAGGTGCTGGAAGTGTTTGATGTGGTGCCAGCCACAAACCAAAATGTATTCTGCAGAGGGAAGGGCCGGAAAGGGTAAATCCCACCCTGAGACGAGGGTCCTGAATGGAAACCTCAGACCCAAATGACCTGGAAAAAAATGGATTTAAGTATTATGCTTGGCCCTGAGGCATCTAAGTAAAATCCTGAAACCAAACAACTCCTCCCTCTTACTCCATCCACCTTCTCTTGGGGTACCTCTAGTTTTGCATCATGAACCCTTGCACTATTTCTCCCAGCTGGGGTGTCACATACAGCCTGTGGGCTTTCTCCAGCCTGAAGTCGGTGGTTGAAGGTGAAAACCAGCCCATTCACGAACTTGGATGAGGTTTTTAAATTTAACTCTCTCTGGCATCTCGTCTTTCAGATGCTCAGTCTGGGTCAGCAACCCAGCCCCAGGTGAGGTCTCAGAGCTACTAGACTTGATGATGTGAAGGTTTCCACCTCTCTCCACTGAAACACAGGTTATGGAGCAGTTGTTTGCTTACGGAGCAGCTCTAGGATTCAGTAACTTGAACTAACACGCTTCCTACAGGCTCTTCGCATTCACACTCCCTCTGCTTCTATATTTTTAATGAGCTCTTGACATTTTTACTCTTTCCCTCTCTGCTGCAGGGATGAGTCTGTGATCCGCAGCCCGCACACTCTGCAGCTAGTGGGACCAATTTCCAGGTGTCCTGCAGATAAAGTGGTGTAGGAGCGGTAGGATCCGCATCCATAGACCCCCCCCCGGCCCAGAGCCTTCAGCACATGTGTCTTGTAAAGCATGTTGTACATTTCCAGGGCTTCATAAACAGCAGCTGGTGGCTGCCAGAGAAGCTGAGATGAGAAATCTTTCTCCCCTCCTGCTGCCTTTCCCTCCGTGTTGCGATCTGATTGATAAACCAGCAATATACAAGGATACGCATTTACTCCACAATTTCTCTTAATCACCTCGGATAACGGGTGGTGTCGGCTTACACTTTTTTTTTTTCTTTTTTTTAAGAGGGTGTTATTATGTTCTGCTTCTCCCCCACTGTTTACAACTTGTTTTTTGCCAAGAAGGCTCAGAAATGCCTCCTTCAGGCTTCATGGGTAATCGTCTAATCGAAACCCCAAGGAGGAGAGGGAGAAAGAAGGAGAGGGAACAAGCCCATTTTGGCTACTGTAAACAGCTCCATCAGCATCTGGTGTTCCAAGACCCGCTGTGGTCTCATCCAGCATCTGAAGACCTAATGTGGTCTCTTCAAGCTCCCTCTGCAGTCAGGAGGCTCCTCCAGCAGCTCGAAGCACAGGCTCAGCAATGCAGATACACGCCTTCACCAGCAGACAGAGTTTTGGGATGTTCCGCCAGACAAGGGCCAGAAAGCTGGGCTCACATCTGTGGTCCACGGTCCTGCCGACAAGTCAGTCCCTGGGGTCTCTGCTTGGCCGTTCATTTACCCAGGGTGAAATCCCTTTTCACTCCCTGCTCCCCTGTGCCACAGAAGAAGAGTAGAAGGAAGGGGGTCAGAGAAATACTCTATATGTGCAACATAACCAGTATGGTTTTAATGGGAGATGTGGAAAGGGTCCTTGGTGTCCTGTTGGTACAGGTCTGGCTGAGGTGAGAGGGCTGCTGCCAGCTCCTGAGAGCCTTCTGCCTCTACCTCTGGAGGGCAGGCAGCGACACGGGAGGGTCCAGCGCTGCAAAGAAGAGGGTTTTTTTTTCTTTGCAGCCCCTTTGCAGGGGCTTTTGGTGCTGGAAGAAACCCCGGCAGATACCTAGATGTTGCAGTTTCAAGCTTTTCTAAGTGTATTCAAAAGGGATGGGACCTGAGCTGGGGTGCGCTGGCAGCAGGGAGAGGGAGGATGTTCTTGTGCACAAACATGCAACGGGAAGGTGTCCTTTCGTGACCCACCCAGGGGCTGGGGAGGGTGCTCTGCACCCACGACCCGCTATACCCTAATATATATGTATTTGCAGTTATGTCAGCTGCAATATTTATGCGACATGGATGGACGCCTGGAGTCTGAATTACTCCAGCAGTGGGAAGCCACAAGTCACAACGCTTGGCACGGCGGGTACATACTTGCAGCACAGAAGTCCCCTCAGAGAGAGGAATAGGCTGCCAGCTGCCGTTGCAGTCTCTTTGCTGCTAGGAGCCCTGTATAATTTGAATGCAAATTCCCCGCAGATGAGGTGACACTTTGCTTTTCACCCGGAGGCAGATGAAAGATCTACTTGAGCATGCAGACGGAGACGGGGAGCCTGGCCCACCCAGCTCAGCGGGAGCTGCAGGACGGGCTGGCTTTGTGGCCGAGGGCAGCCTGTTTGCAGAGGGGAGCGATGCTGGCATCTCCTTCAAACAGATTCCACTCGCTCCAGCCTTTTCTTAATACCCGCTTTGAGCTCTAAAGAAGTTAACAATCTTTAGGGGCTCTTTCTGAAATGACACACGGAGCGGAGCAGGCTCCCAGCTCCCAAGAGCAAAGGGGTGCTCAGACAGTGTGGGTTTGTTTCGTTTCAAGGATGTGTGCCTGGATCACACCCAAGCGAGACAAAACCAAATATGCAAAGTGCACCAGGACAGAAATCAAAGCGGCAGTGGGTCATGGCTTTCCCCGCACTCGATGGTCTGAAGATCTAAGGCGTCCCTCAGATTAGCTTGCAAGGAGCACCGCAGTCCATGAAACCCCCCTTAGCCCAAATATTTGATGACTCCAGCTCTCCCAAGCTATCCCATTCACACATTGCCAGCTAATTTGGACAAAAGGCTCTGTGAAATTTTAACAGAAAAAAAAATATATCTGCAGTTCTTGAGCTTTCTGCTGAGAGTCTGAGCTGAAAATTTGCTGTGACTGAAAGGGAGAAGACTCAGAGAAATACATGTTCTCATCCCTCAACATGAATAATGCAGGGCTAAGACAGAGTTTTCAAAGTCACAAGAGTGACAGTGAAGGTGGAGCACTGGGCAACAAGGAGCTGCAGAGCTGAGCAGCTGGGGCTGAACGTGCCAGCTCAGACGCAGCGCTGTGTGGGAGCCCCATTGTACCCTTAGGCTCCCCTGCTTTCCCTCTAGAAATGTTGCTGAAGCATTAGGAAGCCACACGACCCGGCCCAGCTTGCTCCAGCCACCCCATGCAGCAGAAATACAGCTCACGGGCTCTTAGTGACCTGCTGTACCTGTGGTCTGGTGGTGCATACCCTTGCCAAGGTCAGTAGCACTGCGAGCATCGGTAGGGCCACTCATGGAAAGGGCACCAGTGGGAGGAAGAAATGGCCCTACAGACATGACAAGGCTGATCTGCAGTCACGGCAGATGCCCCTGGGTGGGTGGAAGACATGCAGTCCACAGCAGAGCTGAGCCTCCACCACTTGGCCATCACCTTTGACATGGGCGAAGCTTTCTCCTGTATGTCAAATCAATTGTCTTTCTCCTATCTCCTACTCCACAGCCCTCTTGGGCCAAGTCCTACTCCAAGCTATTTGCAGGTTGAGGGACAGCTGAGGCACACAGGTCTCCTCTTCAACCTCTGTGCTGGGAAGTCATGTAAAACCAGGACCTGAGACGGGCTGGACTTTGTGCTTTGCTCTCGATATCTCATTAGCTGTTCAGCTGGGAGGAGTGAGTGAAAGGCATAAATCAGCAGTCCTCCTAATACCCCTAAGTCAAGCTCCCCTTCCCTCTCCACTGAAAAGAATAACCTCGTGTGATGCAGATGAAACCTTTACTTAAAGGTCATGCTGATGGCTTTATTGTGTCCTACAGATGTCCTGAAGCAGCAGATTTCGTAAGTGGAAATCAGCAGGGGCTGTAGATGGAAATTTTCTGAAAACGTTAGCCAGAGGGGAAAGGCTGCCTGCACAGCTGATAAATATGCCATCTGTAAGGGTGTAAATCATTGCTCCAAGGCATGACTCTGTAGAAAGCTTGTAACACTTTTAAATGCATGTACCAGTTGTCCTTTCCACTGATAAATATGCCATCTGTAAGGGTGTAAATCATTGCTCCAAGGCATGACTCTGTAGAAAGCTTGTAACACTTTTAAATGCATGTACCAAATCGGTTAATAGTTATGGGGAACGGTTAATAGTTATGGGGAGCTGTTTGCCTCTGCTGTGGCTGTGCTCCCTGGCTCTTCTTCACCTGGTGGTCTTGGGGTGGAGAATCAACTTCATTTCTGGTGAGGCTTCCCTAGATTATGTTCTGCTTCTTATGCTTTGGATGCGATCTTCAGTGTGTGACTGGTGTGTGAGGAGAGGAGGAGGAGGGTAAGGGTTCCCATGTCCTGCAGAAAGAAAGGTGAATTTCTTTTCTGTGTCACAGACCTTGGGTGTTGGACCTGGGTCCCTAAATCTGCAGGTCGGAGATTCACCAAGACCCTCCACTCCCAGAGGCTGTGCCTGCGCTACAACCTTTAGGTGGCAAAGCTGTCGCTTTCAGAGGTACAGAAAGGTGCAGCGTTTGAGTAGGAAAAGAGTTGGTGATCACCCAGATGAGCTACTCTACTGGCAGACCTGGACGGCTGGAGGGAGAGCAGCTGTGGGTGATCTGGAAGAGCATCTGCTCCCACCAGCACAGCTGCTGGAAGAGGCTGTCCCATGGCTAGGATCACCTGGCATAATGACCATGCTGATGGGATGTTTCTAGGGTAGAAAAATGGCAACTTACCCAAGTGGAAGCACATCCACGCTGAGAGTGGCTGCTGTTATCAAAGACAATGCTTGACTGACTTCACCTGCCAGTGACGGGTGGGGAACCCTAAACCGTAGGCTGCATCCGTGTCCCCTCACCCTTCCTGCACCGAAACCCCATCTCCCCACGCAAGGCACGCAGGATGGGTCTTCTGCTCTTTGCTGATATCTTTGTCCAGTCTGCAGCAACTTCTGCTGCTTCCCTGCTTGTTTTACCAACCTCTGTAATAACACCCTGCTTCTCCCCTGGGTTTGCAACACCTCTGGGTTTAGCAACACCTGGAAAGGTAATTAAAGGCCTGTTCTGCCCATCTCCACCTTCCCAGGTCAGTAACGAGCAGGTTGCATAAGCCCCAGGTTCACCCTCCAGGCTCTCCCAGCTGTGAGGAATGGGAGCGCGAGGGGACAGCATCATGGGGGGGAAAAGCCGATCTCTTAAATGGAAAGGCAAGACGTGCCCCTCTCTTGCATCCCCCCCGGCCCTCAGGGCGGGTACAGCCTGACTCGGTGCGTAAGAGGAGACACCAGGAATAAATGGGAGTGGGATGCTATCAGAGCTGGTCCGGGGAGGACTTTCTGGTCTGCCGAACCTGGTAAGCAGTGACATCGTTTCCATCAGCGTCGGCTCTGTGGAGCTGCAACTCATCAGGCGCCTTGCTGGGAAAGCGGTGGGTTCCTCTGCAAGACAAGGCTGAAGGGAATGCCTGAGCTGTAATCGTAAACAATATAAATTACCGTGCGTGTATCTTTATGATCTATATCTAATGCAAATGCTGACTGTCTCCAAGGTAGTAAAACATCACCCCCAGAGGAAATAATAACAGTTAGCTTACATTACCTGCAGCCAATGTTTCTGTTAAAGCTTAATAATTACGAAACTATATAAAGTAGGTGTGCATTTATAAACCAGAATTTTAGCACTTATATAAGACACTTCTAAATGTTAATCAGTCAATCCTCAGCACTCCAAAAAGGCTTAATTGAGTGATAAATAAGGAGAATTATCTTTATACCTCTGAGGATGGCCACAGAGGTCGTCACTATTTTTAGCAAAGCGGCTGGAACTCAGGCGCTTGATGCTCATACCACAAGATATCATCACAGCCACGGGCTCGGGATGTGTAGGTAGACACATATGCACCTATATTTAATGTAAGCAAGATGCTAATGGGGTGAATGCACCACGGTGAGCAGACATGGGTCTGACATGAAGAAGTAACAGAGGTTTTAGCAAATGGATAATCTCCAAACATCGAATCATAGAATCATAGAATCATTGAGGTTGGAAAAGACCTCTAAGATCATCGAGTCCAACCGTCAACCCAACACCACCATGCCCACTAAACCATGTCCCTAAGTTCACACATACGTGCGGTTGGAGATAAACCTTGTCATTTCCCACATCCCACTAGGAATGCCTGAAACTGCCCTTCGTAAGCAGGTCCGTAAAGTTCAGGAGAAAACACGGACTTTCTCTTGCGTCAGAAGCTTGGATGCAGTGTCAGAGCCATGACTGCAGTGGAAACACAGAAGCAAACTTGACTTGACAAATTAAATAAGTGCAACTGATTTGGAGTCCTTGAGTCAAATTAATTTCATGTGCAATTCTCTTGAAAACAGCCAAGAACAGCTCAAAGCCATTCTGTCCATAACAGATGTTGGGATCTCTTTACTAGCGGTCAAATCTCTTTGCTGTTGAGTGGTCTTAACCCATTGCTTGCGGGCCAGGTGCTGCTCAAGGTCTTCTCCTGTCACTCATGGCTGGGGGAAAAGGAAAAAGCGGTGGAGGTCACGGGTGCTTGGAAGACACAGCCCAACAGCGCCCGATCGCTGTCGCTCGCCCTGGATTGCTTGTTTATGGATCAGCAGGGCAGTGCTGGAAAAGGGGAGGCAACATCTAACCGATCAACATAGCATTTCTCCAAGCTGGTTGAAAGCTAGACGTAAAGGACCCTCATGGCTCCACATCTCGCTTTTCAGAGCAGGTCTTGAAGACAAAGACAGGGTTTGGAAGAGCAGGTTTTACTCTTGTGGTTAAGGGGTTAAAAAAAAAAAATCCCCCCCTCCAAAAGAGGAAAGCTTTACTAATTAAGGCCCAGTTGGAAATGACTGGTTTGCACTGGCACGCTGCTACTCCCAGAAAGAGCTGGACTGACTTCTCTACAATCACTCACATGAGTAAGCACTGCAAAAACACAGTTTGGCCTGAGAGAGCTAATAAGCACACAGATAAAATCTTATTTTGAAAGCAGCAACAAAGGACACGTGATTTATATCTCAGTTGGTGACTTCATATGTTTTGCAGAGTTTCTCCAAAATGCATCGGAATTCATAATTCATTTTTACAATGCATTAAATTAAAATAATAAATGTCAGGGAGGTTTTTGAGAGAAAGAAAACTCTGTAAGCAGTGCTGAGGGATCAAAAGAGATTTTGACAGGGAGATACTCCTGTTGACTTGAGGGCTTTGGATCAGGCTCGAGATTGGCAACAAAATGGACAACAGTTAATAAAAGTGTGCCTGTTAGACGTGCTGGAGCTTGGGTAAGTTGGAGCAGATTGGGAGCTGACTGCCGTGTCTCAGTGTGAGTCGCAGGGAGCCGCGTGCTGGCTGGAGCCTCGCCGCCGCGCGTGGTGGGATCCCATTGCTCATCTAAATGGCAGCAACCACGGATGAGTCAAGACAAAGGAAGTGAGAGTGGAGGCGGAGAAGAGAGCGGGGATTAGAGGATTGGAGGAAAAACAGCATTCAAGGGGAGAAACCATTCCAAAACCTACATTTATCCAAGGAAAAGGACTGTTGTGTTAAAGGGCTGTATATCATTTCTGGAGTTATTAATTTCCTTCATGTTGGAAGAGTTATTATCTCTGTGTGTTTCCGTTCTTTTCCTTAATGCAGGAATACATCACGTGCTTCTCAGCCGAGGTAGCATTCCATTTTTTTCATGCACATTAAGACAAGCACAGGACAAAGCCAAACAGGTAACTCTGCTCACCTTGTCCGTAGCACAGCAGCTTCGGACATTTACAGGACTTGTGATCCATCATTTGAGTTGGGCAATGTTGTCCCTGTCTGTACCTACAAGAGATGTGTTTTGCTGCAAAATGCCAGTCATGGTTGGTAGGCAACTAGTGCTTCTGTTGGAGCAGGGCTGATGGGCACTTGCACCATCAAGCATAGGATGAACTTGACCCCTTCGCGATCTGACCCACGTGAGTTGCTGCCTGTCCTACAGCAGTCACTGCCGAAATGCTCTATAACCAAGAAAAAAACAACACACGTATCTATTAAATGGATATCCTACCTTTTGGTGCTATTTAGGCACGATACCAGCTGTATCCTGTTTGGTGGTCCCAACCTTTCATCAGACTCAAGCTTCCTTTGACGCTTCTTTTCCAAGAAAACCATTCCCTTGCCTCTCGTAAGCGTGTGATGTACCCAGTTAAATGCAAGAACTGCTATAGCCGCCCCGTGTCCCCTTGCACGTGGTCAACAGGCAGCTCTGCCTCGTGCAACGCAAGTGAGAAAGCATTGCTGTGGTGCAATCCCCGAGCACTCTCAGCCTTTGGGAAAGGTCAGGTTCAGCCCTGGCCCCACAGCTCTCGCCGATGCCTGTGTGTCTCAAGACCTCTGCATCCTCCCATGCAGGGGAAAGAAGTACAAATTTTCCATACATATATATATATATATATATGATGGTTTGCAAGCTTTGGTTTGCACTTCTTCATGAGGCTGTCATTTTGTCCGATTCTGTAAGATGGAGGGCAATTGCTTGGCAAATGGGAGGCCTGGGTTTAAATGTGAGCTTTGGCTCTGTTAGCTGTCTCTACAAATATTTCCTTATGTGCTGGTGCATGGATGTATATATATATATATATATATATATATATATGATGGTTTGCAAGCTTTGGTTTGCACTTCTTCATGAGGCTGTCATTTTGTCCGATTCTGTAAGATGGAGGGCAATTGCTTGGCAAATGGGAGGCCTGGGTTTAAATGTGAGCTTTGGCTCTGTTAGCTTTACTATCTGCCTAGAAAAAGGTCTGTGGCTGAGTCCTGGTGCACAGCGGGAAGCAGAAGAAAATTCAGATTTGGAGAATCACAGAATAACAGGCTGGAGGGAACCTCCTGGGGTTGTGTGTCTCTGGTCTAAGACTCACTCAAAGCAGGTCCAACACATCAGGCTGCTTGGGGCTGGACTCGCTCCTGTTTATCACCGTCTGCCTGGTACTGAGGAGCCCAAACCGGACCCAGTGCCCAGGCACGGTCTCAGGTCCTGAGTAGAGGGGAAGAATCATGTTCCTCAGCCTGCTGGCTGCCCCCTTGCTAATCCAGCCCTGGATGTGATCATCCTGTGCTGCAAAGGCACAAAGCTGGCTTGTGGGCACCTCGTAATCCACTGGGACCCCCGGGTCTATTCAGCTGGCCCCAGCCTGTGCTGCTGTGTGAGGTTATTCCACCCCAGACACTGAAATTTACATTTCTCTACATTGAACTTCATGAGGTTCCTGCTCATCCATTTATGCAGCTTATTTCTTTGAAAAATATCCCTATTCTCCAGTGCATCAACCATCCCCCAAGTTGGGGGGGACCAACAGACCCCCTCTGCAGGCTTGTTGAGAGAGCAGCCTGCCCCGTTGTCTAAGAACTGGTTGAGCTTAATGACAACATCTTTTGGAAATGTTCACCACCTCCTACTTGATCAGCTGGGCTACGCAACCTTAATGGTACAGAGGAGTCCATGCAGTTTCAAGACGTCATCCAACCTGATGCAAGATCTAAAAGCCCATGCGGAGCTTTAATATCTTGATGATTTATGGCTGGGATTGAGACTTTGTCCAAACTGTTGCTCCATTTGTATAAACCTTTCAGGCTTGATGGAGGACTCTGCAAATTAAGTCTCTGACTTTTATTTAGACTCTGTGAAAATTGAGTTGTTCACAAGTGACCCTACGTCTCCCCTCGGAGTGGTGAAAATTCACAGTCACGGAGCGTGGATTCATGCAGATTGAGGGCTCGGTTTGTAGATGTGAATCAAAGATATTCAAAAAGATTTTCCCGGGGGGAACAGTCATATGTGGAAGATAAAAGTGAGCAAGTTTAATGTACTGAGAGCATATCTTCTTACTGCGTTTGCTCAGAGTGTCTGTTTATGATGAATGTAAAGCAGACCCAACGGCAGAGTTCAGGCAAGGGTGTTCCCATTTATGTGCTGGGATTTCATGTCTAACATGGCCTGTTAGGCTTTTGAAAAGGCAAAACAAAAAAAATGTGCCTAGTTTTTAAAAAACGCACTAGTGCATCACTTTTCATGTTTTAAACCATTGAAAAAAGATGAAATTATTTATATTATTTGTATTACATTAAGCTCCAGGCAGAGCAGATACAACCCCATTTATATTTACTGCTGTGCAAGCAAATACAGTTTCTGTTGGACTGAATAGCCCAAGAAGACATCGTTATTCATTTCTGAGAACTCATCAGCTCAGTGTCTTGCTTAAGCTCACTTACGAAGTCTGTGGCAGAGCTGGACCTGCAGGCAGAGTTGCTTCTGCCAGGAAAACCAAGACCAGATCAGCCGGGCGGTGGGTGCCTTTGAAGTGTGAAGGATAAGCAGAGAGCTGTGAAAAGGTTTCTGAGAAGGAACCACAGGCATTTGCTGGGCCAGTGCTCCCTCGGTGCCTGAAACCTCCTGCTGTTGATGTTCCTGGAGAGAGAAAATGGACGGAGATGACATTGCCTAATTTTTGACGGCTGGCTTTGCAGCCTGGCCCATCTTTTTCTGGAAGCATAGTCATAGCAGATTCCCAGATGTGTGGCTAAAATAATATTTATTTGCTCTTACTAATATTTGGGTATTAGAAGCTAGAAATAAACTGGTGTTTATAAAGACATTATGGGCAGGCTATTCTATGTTTTCTTGCCTCTTCCCCTGAAAATGCTTGTGCTGGCCCTAGTTGGAGACAGGCACCTGGACATGACCTCCGTGCTGGGTCGGGATGGCGTTGCTTACCTTCGCCTGGCCTCATGCCTGCACTGCTGAGCTGTGAACATCTCGTCATCTTTAGTATGTCTCCCCATTGCCTTGTGAGGCAGGGCAGGGGTGTATCTCCCTTCAAGGGAAGGGCACCGGGAGGATATGATTACACTCATAGCTTGATCATTTGACCATGTCACTGTGATAACTTAGAAAAAAAACTGTAAAGCTTATGAATTCCAGGTTAATTTTATGAAAACCTTCCGAAGTTTGTATTCCATGACTCGTGTGACCCTCAGGGTGATCTCTGAAGGGTGCAGGTGGGGAGGTCTGGTTGAGTTTGCATGTCCTAGGCAGTACAGGAGGGCAGCGCTCTCCCCAGTGGTCTTCTGCACTGCTGCCCATGGTGCCTTCCAGGTGAGACAAAACCTCCTTTGAGACATGCCAGAGACAGCCAGGATTGCAGAGGACACCGAAGAGGCTTCAGGGCACATGGACCTGAGAGGCTGGTCCCAAATGCAGCCTTTGGGGGAGCAGGGAGCCAGGGAAGAGATTTTCCCAGCCTCCCTCCATATGTTCTCATCCAGACTAATAAGCTTTGCTAGAGCTGGCTGTATTTCACTGGTGGATGAGATGATTTCTCTGTCTATGTCAGTTTAAGTTGCTAAAGCTCTGTAGGATTGAAGGCACCTTAGATCTGTGAGCTGGTATTATTAATAATAATAATAATTTATCACATAATTCCCCTCTTATTTCAAACACGGACTTTTATCATCTCTTCCATCTTCTCAGCCCTTGGAGCAATTTGCCATTTGTCAGGAAGAAATGGGAGATGAAGCTGCTCTTCCTCATGCTGCAACTGCAGGGGCATCCCAGAGGTGGATGGGAACTGAAATAAATCTCCCCCATCCAAAGCTCTGAATCCAACTCTCTCCTTAATAATAAAGAGATTTACTCTAAGCCTTTCCCAATAAAACTCTGAGTGTACGTGTACGTTGTACATCGAAGGAAAACATATTTGAGACCTGAAAGCAGAGTGAGAAGTAAAACCTTGTAAATTTGCCTCAGATAATTTGTAATCTCAGCCCCAGCTGTCTAACCTCTCCAATTTATTACGTCTTGAACCAACCACTTTTGGGCTTGGGGTTTCCAAAAAAACCCAGGTTTTTACTGTGCCTGTGTGAAGGGTAGAGAAGACCACATGGAGAGCTGGTCCATGGGTAGGTATTAAAGACAATACTCTGTGTGTAAGTCTGTAAGCATGGCTGGGGGAAGGATCCCTGATTTCCAATACCCTTTTCCTCAGCATGGGCCAATGTCAGAAGTGAGTTACTGGGACAGATGGCCCCTTTGATCTGTCCCAGTAAGGTCATGCCTGCATTCTTATTCTCATCGGTGTTTGTTACAAATAACACCACATCCAAGGAACTTCACAGCTGTAAAGTCAAGATCTAGGAAATGCCAGTGTAAAACCTCCCAGTTTTATAATTTAATTTCTCTTGATGAAGCTTAAGTTGATATAAGAATAATTCAACCAGAGGCTCAGCTTCCACATGGACAATTTTAACCAGATTAATTAAAGATGGACTTTATTAGAAACTATTATTTTCAGATATCTGAGGCGGAAGAAGGAAAGTGAAGTGCAGCAGCGTTCAGTGTGCTCAGGATTTATTTTTCAGCCTGGTTTCCAAAGGAAACAATGTTTATTTGATCATGCAATGTGTGGGTATACTTGTGTCCCCCTGCAGAGCTTTGAAACCCCTGGTCATTTGGTCCAGCTCTGGCAGAGCAAAAGAGAGCTCAGAGAGATGAAGTTTGTGCAAATTCTGCAAAAAATGATAGAAGGGAGAGAACCCACCAGTTCCTGCAGTGAAGGAAAGACCTGAGCTCAACTGTATTGCTAGGCACCAAATAATCCACATTAAAAGAGCTATTTTGGATACGCCGGTGATGGGAAAACTTTCAGCCAGAGCTTGGGGCTTACGAGACATGCAATAACTCAACGCCAGCTTCCAGTGGCTGCACATGTGCCGCAGCTCGTGCGACGGCTCCTTTTATCAGCGCAGCAGCTCTGAGGGATGAGATTTCCATCATGCCCATCTGCAGCTACCTTTGGGTGAATCTGGGCCAGGCCCGGGCTCCTGGCCATGGGAATGATTTGCAATAGCAGCTGATGGAAATGGCACTTGCTGCCAGACCCCCCATTCCCTCCCTATTGCCCCGCAGTCTCTCCTGAGCCAAGGCTTCCCGGTTTGGGGAAGCTGCTGTGCCCCTGTCCTCTCCACTCGGCTGTCTCAGTGTCTACGAAAGCAGCTGCTGGGTTGAAAAGCTTGGTGTCTCTTCCCTTTTTTGGAGACGCTTGGGTTTTGATTTCATGCCCAGGCATCCATCCCAGCAGCATCTGCCCCATGCTCATGGCAGCCCACGCTCCAGTTTCTTATTAAGTGCATCGTGCTCAGGAGAGGGCTGGGGGTCAGACGTTTGGTGGAATCAGCAGGGCTCTCTCTGTAAGCATCAATGGCAGAGGGGGGGTAGCATTTACCCCTGTCCATCTGTTGGGTCTCCTCTTGCCCCCCAAAATGCCCCTGCCCGGCACAGCCACGCTTGCTGAAACCCAGGGAAGAATCAGCCTCCACGACCGGGGCTGGGGGCTTGCAAGGGCTGGCCCATCCTGGCAGGGAGGCTGGATTATTTCACAGGCAGAGCTGGACAGTGGACGAGCCAAAAGAGGGTCTCGGCATCACAGCCCACGTTTCACTATCTGAGATCGGAGGAAGCCCTGGGGGAGTGGGAGAAAAAGGGAGAGAAGAGAACAAGGGGGACGCTGGCACCAGCAGTGGCCGCCTGCTCTCAATTTACTCCCAAGGAGTCCTCTAATAAAATCAGTGGAGGCCGTGCATGCTTTACTGGGACCTTCAAAAGTGTTTATGGGATGATTTGTGTGGAACGGTTACACTGGAAGCAGTTTAGGGAAGGTATGCTGTTACTAGAGGATTATTTCTTTTTTTAAGCTCCATTTGGACACCTCTGACTGTTATACACCAGCAAGAAATGAGCCCCAGCAGCTGTTTGCTATTTATTGGAGTCCACGGTGGAGTAACGAGGAGGGAGGCGGCAGGGAGGGGTTCAGCAGCTTGGAGAGTTCTTCCTTCTCTTTTTCCCCAGATTTTCTGCAGGGCCGTGTTGAATCCTTATAACTTCCTGCCCCACGCAGACATCACAGGTGAAGAGCAAAGTCCTGGAGAGCACCCATGGAGTCAAGACCCACATGCGAGCTGGTACCTCTTGGACCCAAGACTGCAGCCTCAGTAAGTCATCACTGCGCTGTTTACACTCTTTGTACATTCATGCTCATCTTTTCTTACGAAGAAAGCCTTGAATTTGTTGCTTTGGACGTTACCTCGTTCTGAGCTGTCTCCTGTATGAGAAATGGAGCGATGTGACAGATTTATGGCAATGAGAGACAGTGATTTCTAGTATATCTCTGCACCACACAGTCCTAGTCCAAGCTGCCACAAAAACCTTTCTTCTGCTCCGTGCATATCTCCATGTGAAGTTTTCCAAATACGATTATGAGTCTAACTCTGAGTACGGCTTGTGTCCAGACTACAGGGTGTAGAATTGCTTGGCAAGGCCAGTAGGACTCAAGGGGTTTCAGCCCATCGGCAGAGGATCTCTTGATGCTGCCACGTGGCCTGTGAAAAGGAACTGAGAAAAGTGAACCCGTCACCATGAAGGTGCAATTTGCTGCCTGGGGGTCCATGCACGGGCTGGGAACATTTTCGGTGCAGGGAGAAGGCCAGTTGGGGAAGGTCAACCTTGGAGTCTGCTACGTCGCCGCAGTCCTGCAAAGCCTCACTCAGCGGAGGCAGCTTTTAAAATACCTTCCCCTTTCTGATGAAAGATTCTGTGGTGTCTCTCAACGCAGCGTTTGAAATCTCACTCATCTCTCTTCCCCCCTCTTTGATGATCCCTCATTCAAGCTGTCACGGTTTAACAGCCCTGCGCCGCTATATTATCAACATATACAGTAACTCGCAGGCGACCTTTGCTCTTTCTAGCACTGCAGAGCCAGGAAAGCTGCAGGGAAAGGGAACAGGATCTCATTCTGGTTCATGCATCAGCCACAAAACCATCTGCTGAGTGTGGAGCACAGGAGTTTTATTAGCCGTGTGATATAGCAAGCAGAAAGGACTCGGCTATGTTGCCATATGCCCGGGAACAGGATAAAACCTTTTCCTTCCCTCAGAGGAATTCAAGCAAGCTCCATCAGACTCCCTGTACTGAATTTCATTCCTCTTCTTCCTTTTGCTGCAGGACCACTGACAAGCTCTTTCACCCCAAAAGATCTGTGTCCCACAGGGAAACCAGTGGGAACCATATGCAAAACCTCAATGAAAAGTGTTAGGCAAAGTCCTGGCCCTGCTAAAGGCAACAAGAATTTCAGCCCTGCTTCCTGCGGAGCCGCGATTTCCCTCTTTTGCTCCAGTAAGCCCTGCTGCTTTAGGGCACGAGCAGGACTTTTATTTTCCCTGGAGCCTTTATTCTCCATGCAGATGGAGAACAGAGCTGCAGAAGGGCTGCCAAGCTGAGAGGCAGGTATTCTGCAGTTTCAAATCCCCAGTGCCGTGTATTTTACAAATCCCCCTACCTAATTTTTATTACTAAGGAGGTTTATTACACTACCAGCTAGCGCACAAATGAGTGTGAAGAGCTGCATCATTGGACCAAGGACAAACCCTTCCCAGCAGGACTTACATCAGGACAGTCAAGTGACAGGTAGGAGAAAGGGATAGCACTTGAAAGCCATTGCGTTGGCCTCTTGCCTGTTTTGTTTCCCCCCTGCCTTGCAGCCCCTTGCTGATGTTTTCAGGGGCTTCAGTTCATGGCTGGTTCCTTCCTCTGCTCCTTCCCCCTGTTGCTGCATCTCTGGCGGCACACTGATACACAAGCATCTCCTGAAGGGTTGGTTTAAGCAGTGTGCCAAGATGCACAGGCACTGGGACTGGGACTGGTCGAAACAAGAAAAGATTAATAGATGCTAAGCACCCTTTTGGAAGGGTCTGATTGAGGCTATTTGCAACCATGACGCTTTTCTTTTCTTTTCTTTTCTTCTTGCCTGTTGTGTCCTCCAGCTGTTCTCCTCTGCTCCTCGCCATGGTGTCTCAGAGCACCCAGGCTGCACAGGGTGGTTGCATCCCATGATCTGTCGCCAGCCCCATAAAACACCCAGTGCAGCATCGTCTTTCCAGCACTCCCTGATTTTCCCACTCTACAGCCCCGTCCTGTATCTGCTGTTCCGCAGGGCAGTAAGGCTTGCTGAAACATAAGGTTTTATAGACTTTTGCACAACCTTCTTCAACTCAGTTTCCCAGAAGCACTAAGCCTCACCCAGGGTTTTAGTCTCAATTATCCCAACAATGGGAGCAAATTGTTCTGCACTGGGAGGTGCTGAGGCAACAGCAGAGATGCCGGTGGAGACACACTTACTCCTGTGTCATATTTTGTACAATAGCTGGAAGGGAGTTTAAAGCAGCGTTGGCTGGGTAATTGAAGCCAGACCTTGGTCAGATTTTCAGCTCTGCTCAGATCCTTTCAAGTATTTCTTTTTTTAACCTTCCAAAGGTGGCAGATGCTGTTCGGGACCTGTACTGTGGAAAGCCAAGAGGACAGCACAACTGCAAGGTGGAACAACAGCCCCAGAAGGTTAACATGGAGCCACCACAGGGACCCCAGGCAGCTGCTCTCCCTAGAAACCAGATCCCCTTTGAAATGGGTTGTTTCACCACCTGAAATTCATATTCCTTCCAGGAAAAAGCTGGGGAAAAGAACAGGTCTGTGTACTGACATCAGTGCTGTAAGAAAAGTAGGCATAAGGCTGTGAGCACGTGGTGGGGGTGGTAGAGAAATAACCCCCACCAAGAGTTGCTGGAGTGACCTCGGCTGTCTGCTGAGGGAAGCCACCCCATCTCCATCTCACCAGCAGGTAGGGACAAGATGCTATGGACTGGCAGTGAGGAACCCAGTCCTCCCCTAGGATCACCCCAAGCTTTCTGGGGACCAGGCCTTTTCAGACACTTCAGATATTTGGAGCTGGCTCCCATGTGAGGCTGAAGTACCTCCATTTCTGGTTTCCAGCATCCATCAATAAGATGGTGAGCCTTTCTGCTCGGCCAGAGTCACAAGACTGATTCTAATACACATCTGTGTTCAGAATAAAACTGCTGTGAATTGTTCTTGACGCAGAGAATGCATTTCAAGCCCAGAAGGCACTGTTACCATCATCTTTTTTTGACCTCCTGCAAGATGTGCCGTCAGGCTTTTCTCAACTGATTTCTGCTTCAAGGCCATTGCTCTGTCTGAACCATTTCTGATAAAAAGACATCCAGCCGTCTTCACTGGGACCGACCTTCAGTCGTCTCCAAGCTAAAGGAGAATCTCTCAGCACATTTTCCCATTTTTACAGTCATTCCTTTTTTCCTTCTATTAACCCTTTCCAGATTTGCAACCTCTGCTTTGACTTCCATCACTTTATGTGTCTCCTTCCCCTATTTGTAATTTGAGGTTCACAGGACTGCTTAGACTCTCATGTTCAACCAATACCCACCATGACCTACACGTCCCTGCTGGAATTGCTGACTTCCAGAGAGTCAAATCGTGTCCCTGACCCCATTTGGTAAATCAGGCCCGTATGTGTCATTTTTAAGCATGCGGTCTTATATTTGGTCATGTGAAAGTACCAGTAGTTTGCTTCTGCTCAGCACATCAACCACAGCGAATTGCCTTCTGTTAGCAATCTGTCTTGGTTTTGATTGTTCTTGCCAATCCCAGAGTCATCTGCTATGTTTATCCATAAGAATTTTCATGCTTTTTCTTAGCCACTGATAAAAATTTTAAATAATGTAAGGCTGCAGACAAATCCCTCTAGAGTACAGCTATGAAATGTATTAGGACAAAGATGTACATAAGCATTTATACACCCATTTTAGACATGTCTGAAACTTTTATCCCTTTAAATGTACATCGTGTTGATTATCCAGTGGTTCCGATTTCGTAAGAGAAATTTTGTGGTGTAATTTACAGGATTCCTGCGGAAATATGCTACATCCATGCTGTCATTTTTGCTATCAAAACTCATGTGAGATTGGCTTGATGTGATCTGTTTTCTGTGTGGATCAGTTTTATTTTTTTCAGTGACGTCATCGAGTCCATCATTTTTTCCATGACTGTTGTTAGGCTGATAGCCCAAAGATACCCAGGCTATTTTGTTTCTCTGTTCCGGAAGGAGTTTTTCTATTCCCAGGATGCAAGTTATTTCTCAAACTCAACAGCACATATTGGTCCTTGGTTAGTTCTTTTGTAAATCTGGGATGCCAGTCATACAAATATCTAATATCTATATATCTGATTTATATATATAAA
>NW_008796046.1:1650821-1652212 GCF_000699145.1 Aptenodytes forsteri | reverse complement strand
AATTGATATATATCTTTCACATGCTTTTTTCTGCTGTAATGGAAAATATTTAACCATCATCATGTAATATATCTATATTTTCCTCCAAACTGGAATACAAATGTTTCCTGAAGACATTTACTGCTTCTGAACTATTGTTATCAGGTCTGTTCTGCCCTTCCACATTCATCCATGTCTGTCCATGAACCAATATTACACTTAAGATTCTTTCTGATTTTGGTTTATTAAACCCTCCTACTTATTGTCCCAGCTTTGCTCTCCTCCTGATCCCCCCTTGGAGTATTTCTCTTCCCCAGAAATCTCCACAATTTGTAGTTTCTAATTTTTGCTTTTAAGCTTCCCCAGTTATTACATATTGGAGTTTTATTATTCTTTTCATAGCTACATTCACTTCCCTTGTAAAGCGGCTTTTAAAAAAACTAGTTTACTCTTCTCTTTCAGCTGTGGGCCTAGGGTGGTTTTTTTTTAATATATATAGTAAAATATTCTTTAACAGTTTCCAATTTTCATTTACATTTTTAAATTCTTTTTTGCCAGCCAGTTTTTCATCTGTTTTTTGAATCAATAGAATATACCTACAAAAACTTTTCAAACTTTCTTTCCTTCCTTTATTAAAAGGAAAAACAAAGAAGAGAAACCTGAGATTTGTATCTAATCCCATGACTCTGAAGTCTGGGGTTTTTAAAACGTAATAAAGGTCCAGATAAAATCACAAGAATTGGCAACACTTTAGTATTGCATTTGTCTGACTGCATTCCCTGGCCGGTACCTAATAACATATTATCATCATTTTTTTAATAGATGAAAATAATGATTTCACCACAATTTTGAAAGGCCAAATCCAGAGAAGGCATGTGTCTGTTATTTGAGCATTTACAGTAATAGTGAAGATGATTTCCAAGCTTGCAGTGATGTCTCTAGGAGGTGGTGCTGACACTTATCACCTGTGAAAACCCAAGGTCTTTAAATTCAGGCCAAATTAAAAATACGGGCCTTACATTCCTTGGCCAGTGACTCACCATCTGTGGCACCGTCATGCAAGTAGAGTATGTGGTTTAGTTCATTAGTGGGTGAAATTCATCCCATAGATGAGATACGTACAGAGTCTGATTGGCATTTTGCTTCCCATCAAGAAACATAGGGTTTGAGTAGGAGTTTAACAAGGTGTAGTTCCGGATGCCGATGGCAATATCTCTGTGGCGTATCATGACCAAGCTATTAATTATGTGTAAAATAACAATAACCCACTTGTCCTTCTAGTGTCTCCATTCCAGATATGACTTTTACTTTCCAAATCCATCATCTTGCTTACGAAAAACTGAAAGTTTTATGACCTTTCTAGGGAGAAAAGGAAGGAAAAGAAAGGAAAAGAGAAGGGGAGAGAGGGAAAG
>NW_008796046.1:1636849-1650354 GCF_000699145.1 Aptenodytes forsteri | reverse complement strand
AAAGAGGAGAGGAGAAAAGAAGAGAAGAGAAGGGAAGGGAAGAAAAGGGAAGAGAAGAGAAGAGAAGAGAAGAGAAGAGAAGAGAAGAGAAGAGAAGAGAAGAGAAGAGAAGAGAAGAGAAGAGAAGAGAAGAGAAGAGAAGAGAAGAGAAGAGAAGAGAAGAGAAGAGAAGAGAAGAGAAGAGAAGAGAAGAGAAGAGAAGAGAAGAGAAGAGAAGAGAAGAGAAGAGAAGAGAAGAGAAGAGAAGAGAAGAGAAGAGAAGAGAAGAGAAGAGAAGAGAAGAGAAGAGAAGAGAAGAGAAGAGAAGAGAAGAGAAGAGAAGAGAAGAGAAGAGAAGAGAAGAGAAGAGAAGAGAAGAGAAGAGAAGAGAAGAGAAGAGAAGAGAAGAGAGAAGAAGAGAAGAGGAGACATTACTAAGTGGAAATAACTTAGGATCTAGCTAGAACTGATTTCTTGTGGGGTTTGTTTCTTTCCTTTTTGGCTCTTCAAAATACAGAATGAACTTTGAAGCAATTTTCTTCCAATGTGCCTTTTCCTCCTGCCCTGAACCCAAGAGACATCTGCAAAAGGAAGACGCAAAATGCTGTGACGTGGGATGGATAACTGCGATTTACCAACTGGACCCTGAGGCCACAAATCACCAGGTCTGCAGCTAACACTGCTCAAGGGATGCTTTGTATTCTCTGGCACATGGATGATCTCAGCACAGGTGAAAGAAATCTCCCACTGGGTCAAGAGAAGCATAAGAGGAAAGATGAGAGTGATACACGTCTAATTCACCTTCAGGAGCAATATTTTGTGGGTCGTCTTATTTACTGCTTGGGAAAGTGTGAGGCGTTGGTAAGAGCGCATCTGGATGATCTCCTCCAGGCCTGGTCGGTCGTGTCCATGAATGAGTCATTCAGACCAAGCAGGTGAGGGAAGTGCCAGGACATGGACGGGAGGATGGAGACCTTGTCATCCGAGGGGAGGCTACAGAGCTCGGCTTTTTTAGCTCAGCACAACAGTGGCTGAGAGGGGAAATGAGTGCTGGTGCACATGAAAGGTAAAAATAGCCGGGAGCAAAAAGAAACACTGGATTGAAAGAAAAAAATGTTGGCACAAGAACAAGTAGGTTTTAATTGGCCTGGAGTAAATTTAGTCTGGAAATTAGATGAAGTTTCCTAAGCATCAGATCAGCAAAGTCCTGGAACAGGCTTCCAAGAGCTGTGGAAACAGAGCTTGCTCAGATGACAAATCGGTTTAGCTGAGGCGGTGGCTGTGAGAACAGGAAGCTCTGCTTGGTGAGCCAGCAGGCTCACACCCTGTGCACCCATGTTTCTAGGGAGACAGTGGAGACGTAGTCCCCAAGAACGATCTTTCAGCCGAAGGTTTGGTAATGCTTGGACCACAGCAGCAAGGTAGAGCTGTAAGGCACCAGCAGACAATTTGCAGATGAAGAAATACTCCACCATGGGGAACTCTCTGGTCCATCTTCCTTGTAAGCTTGAAAGATCTCTCTGCTGCTCTAAAACTGTGATTCCTGCCTGATCTGGCTAGCTGTGACCCAACCGCCCTGTCCGTCCTTTCATCCTTGCTCAGCCTGTCAACCAGGTGAGATACCTGTCTTCTGGGAAAGAGACCAAGACCAGGAAAATCACCACCCTGGACTGCTAAACTGCAGCTATGATAAACTGATTCTCTGTTCCTTGTGACTTGGACCTGCAAAGTTAACCTGGGGGGTCATATCAGGGTCTAGTGACAACATTGGCACAGGTGTAAATGTCCCTGTGTCCTTACCTATTCCAGAATTACCGAGATTAGAGGGACACATGATCTGAACTTGGACTTCAGCTGCTCCGGAGTTTGCTGGGGACTAGGCAAATGCAAGGTTTTGCTTCGAGTCCATCTCCTCTGTATGCCTCACTGCCCAGGTAATCCCCCTTTAAATCAGCTTGATATGATTGCCTACACGACAAAATCCCAGAAGCCAAGGAAATGGAACCAGGAGCCCTAAATGCATGTTGAGAAAGGTCTTTGATTTGCATCTTTTTGATGCCACCTGGCACTTCTCAGATGAACTTCTGTAAGGCTCTCCTCTCCTCTCACCATGGCCCAGGGCGCATGACTCACCGTTGGAGGGGCAGCCAAGTGACCTTCCCAGCTGCTTGGAGGAAGCTGAAGTGTTCTCCCTTGTTCCCTGTTAAGGGTTGGACCGGAGTGTTTTTGTGGTAACAGTGAACCAACAGATAGGAAGGACAGGTTGGGAGCTGCTCTGTTGCCAGGTCCTCTGCCTATCCCGGGCTTTCAGGTTGTGGAGTCAAAGGCAGGCGATAGCTCCGTGTGATGCCATGAAGAAGCACCAAGCTGCCCGGTGCCATCTCAGCCATTCTCCTGCTGCGCTCACCACCGAGCGCACACAGGCCCTGGGAGCCTCGGCACATGGATGGTGTGTAGCCCAGGAGAGAGGCTGGGACACGGGAGGGAAAGTGGTCCTCTGGCCCAGCTTGGTCCCCTCCCTTGGAAATCTTCAGCCAACACAATGAAGATTGAGACCATGAAAACATGCTCTGCTGTGAGATCCCCACTCCTCCTTTCTCAGGAGGAAAACACCAGAAAAGACCCCAGATGACACTTTTCCATCACCAGGAATTAAAAAAACCCAACACTCTGGGCAAAAGCTATAACAAAAGCTAACACCAGCATAAATACGAGAACGGCCCTTTCGCCTTTCTCTAAGGAATATTGAGATGCATTTTGCAGAAGAGCCTATCTGTTTTAGGTGCCTGTATCACACAGATGCCGATGGCATCTAGCCCTACAGCTCGTTGAAGCGGTGCAGTTTGTTTTCCTATGAAGACACCACAGGCAGTTTATTCTCCTGACAGGCCGTTGTTTTATTATGACATTTTCCCCCCTTTGCATTGCAGCCAACAAATCCAAATTCCTCAGTAAAGTTTGGTCCAGGGTGCTGTCTGCAAGGGGTAGAAAGGTGTCATAAATCACTTCCAGGGAGTGTAGGGGATGGAAGATGAGTTGAACAGAAGCAGAGATGCTGTTGTAACACCAAATCTCAATCAAAGTGTCACTGTCTGATGGCTACAGTCACCATTCAAGCCACCCTTCCCTTTGCAGGACCTGGGTGAGACCATCTGAGCTGGACACTGATCTCAGCACCCCGCCTCGTCTCCCCCAGCCGGGTGGGTTTGAATCCCCCCAGAGCTGTTGAGCAAGGAGGATTTGCCTCTGATTTATCCAGATCTCATACAGAATAGAGATGTAAAGGATTATGGTTTTTAGTGACTCTGTTGCCGTGTCTCTGCGCGTCTTTGATGTAACTCAATCTCGGTGTGCTTCTCTCGCCGGCGTCTGACCGAGAGGGCTACAGAACTGTTTCCAGAGTTTCCCCCCGTTTATCCTGTGCAGTCTGGAGTGGCGGGTCCCTGGAAAAGCCATTGGAAAACGAACCTGCTCTGGTGCCTACTATAAAATTTTGTTCTGTTCCGATAAACTCTGAATTCTAGACATTCAAAACCAACGCCAATGGTTTAAAAGCCATTTATCTGCACAGCGATGAAAGGACAAAATTCCTTGGCAAGGTTGGAGGCTCCCTTTCATATCTCGTATACTTTAACTACCACGTTTACAATGCCTGTAGTACCTTATTTTTTACATTCTGTACTTGTTATTTTCCACTTCTTCTCCAGCAGCCATAGCACAGAAACCAACCCTTACCTTCACAAGGGAGGTGAGACGTCAGTACTGATTTAGAGATCTGTGCTTTGAATGAATGAGCAACACCCATCCTGGTATTTCTTCTTCCCCCCCCACTACGACCCATCCTGGTATTTCTTCTTCCCCCCCCCCCACTACACACACAGATAGGCACTCACACGCTGACTACACCTTCATTTCAGCTCTTACTCGACCGGAGCTGGGTTTTACCAGGGAGCCACCGGTCAGAGATATACCTAATGCAACACAACTGGCTTCTAAAAAATATTGCTTTAATACTGGCTGGGCTGCTGTTACCACATAAGACATGAAACGAAAGACAGCCCCTGCACTGAAGAGCTTGCTTAGCTATAGACTCGTGGCTCTCTGAACAAAAGAGTCTCCTTGAAATACAAAGTAGTCTTTGCATTGAACACCGAGGACTCATATGTTTGTTTCTGGGGGTTTGTTTCTCCTGGACCCTGAAGGAAAGAAAAATGGAGCCAGAAGTGACTAGGTAGTTTCTTTTTTAACACCTTTTCCAGAACCATGTGTGCTAACAGGCAGCAGCCGCCCATGTGTGAGCCGAGAAGTCGTTCGTCGCAGGCAAGGGGATTACAGCCCGATCAGTGTGTTGGAAAGCCTCCTATCCAAGGTGTGAATATAACATACAGGAAAACGTCTTTCAGGTTTGAGAACGGCCCGTTACTAACCCCTCTCTCCCATCCTTCTGGGAGGAGAATAGTTCATCTATAATTGGGATGCTCTCATGGGTCTTGCTGTTCAACTTCTAAGCCTCAGTTTCCCCACCTATAAAGTTGGCTATTGAGGGAACTTCTATAGGGTTTTTAGGTTTTGGTGAACTTTGGGCAATGCAACTGAAAATTGCCATCTTTTAGTGAAGGGAGTGGCCACATCATTTTCTGGCATCAGACAAGAGGAGGGCAACAAAAGAAAGCAAGTCATTTGAGTGTGAAACTAGAGAACAGCATTAACTGGAGGGCTTCCCAGTGTGGCTTCTCCAGTAGCTAATAAAGTTGCTGTCACACAGCCAACTGCCATTTGGGCGAGTTCTAATTTGGGTTTTTCTTCTGCACTCAGTCTTCTGGAGAGGAGAAGAGAGGAGAGGAGAGAGGAGAGAGGAGAGGAGAGGAGAGGAGAGGAGAGGAGAGGAGAGGAGAGGAGAGGAGAGGAGAGGAGAGGAGAGGAGAGGAGAGGAGAGGAGAGGAGAGGAGAGGAGAGGAGAGGAGAGGAGAGGAGATTCTGATTCTTGAGGAGGTTTAGCTTCATACTGAAATTTATAAGAAATCCTGACAGCACAACTTTTGCTCAGGCTGACCACACTAGAAATTTTGCAGTAGAGCACAAGATGTCACTGCATAAATATTTCCCTCAGGAAATAAGATGATCAGACTCTGAGACCACAGAGAGTCAATTATTCCTCAAAGCTGTGTGCTTATTTTGTTTGCGGATTTAAAAACAACAGCAAGAGTTTACAAGCTCCACAATGCTCTCTGCAGAACTGCACAAAATCCTGCCCAAGTCTACTGTCACCAAACATAAGGTACAGGACAAAGCTGGAGACCTTTAAAAATAAAGGACCACTCTGAAAACTTAACCCTGTGCCCAAGAGCTGTGTTTAGTGTCAAATGCCACCCCTCTTCAATCTCTCTGCAAAAGGTTCTCCAAAGAAACCACACCTATGTCCCAACAAGTAAATCAAGATAAACTGAGGCTTGATCCTTTTTTGGGTACGGCGCTTGGCGCTGAATCAAAGTCCTTGCAAACAGAGCCTCCTGAAAAGACAACAAGGAACCTGCCTGGGTGCGCAGAGTCCTGTCTGCTCTGGATCAGGGGGGGCTGCAGTTCAAGTGAGACAGCTGCTGGTATCAACAGTTGATTTTAATCATCTTGCTTGGTAGGAGCACGTTGTGGCTCAGTGAACCATGCCGGTCTCTTTAGATGTTGCACGCACCCCTGTGCAAACGGGAGCAAATGTGTTTGCTCACTGGTTTCCACGTCCTTTGTGGGCTCACCCCAGAGAGCCGGCAGAAAGCAGGCAACATGGCTCTAATGCAGAGTGCTGCCAGGCAGGACTCCTGGATCGATGTCTCCTGGGCGAATCACGCTTTGTTTTCGGGTAGATCCACACCGCTCATGCATGGGGGGAAGCTGGGGTTGAAAGGGATCTTGCAGGGGTAAAGCAGCTGCCCATCACAAGGGAGATATGGGCAAGGGACTGAGAAGGGAGCGTCACATCTGCCTTCCAAATGCACCCGGGACGGGAGTCTGCTGCAGCAGCAAATGTCCTGGCTTGGTGCATCAGGGAGAGAAGGGCGATGGGGAGCAGCCTGCAGCTGTCAGGATCACCTCCGGGTCCTTCCCTGCTCCTGCACCCTGGAGTAACGCAGCGACCCCGCAAATTGCCGCCAGTCCCAAAGGAGACACAACATTGACCTCGGGAAGGTGCAGAGTGTGTGCATTTATGGCTGCTTCCTGAAATGCATGGGTTAAAAAAAGCTGAATGCACTGGAAGATGTTTTTAGGTTTGTTTTTAATTACTACAAGGCTCTTCACATAAACATATTTTTTTTTTACTGGTATATCACATAAAACTAATTCTGTGAAAACACATCCCCTACAAGTCCTCAAACAACATTAGATGTCACCTTGACATTTCCAGTGTGGGTTTTTAGGATAGTTTTTAAGAATTAAAGGTAAACTTCCAAGAAAACTTGTATGTAAAAATAGTTCAGATAAACCTCAAAAGACATTTGACAAATATAGAATGACCAGGGCGGTAAAATGAATACATGTGAGTGAACATAAAGGGGTTTTATTTTCCTTAATTCCAGTTGAACAGCCCATTATGTCTTTTCCTGGAGCCCGCAGACTTGAAAACCAGTCGCAAGCTGAACTGAAGTGGTTGGGATATGTGATCTATAAACATTAGGGTAGCTGAAGCATGAAAGTAGGCGATGTGAGGTTGGGTTTATGATACTGATGCTATCTCCTTTTCTTTCAGAATCGCCTGGAGTTATGAGATGGAGCCTGCTGGATTGTATAAATGTTACATAGTTTAGTGAGTGTATGAAAGAGGAGTCAGTCTCCAGAGCACGTGGGCATCAGCTGCTGTTCCTCCTGAGTGCCTGGGACTGCAGATCTGTGAAATGAGCAAAAGGGGAGCTTTTTTTTGGAAAGATCCAGCCATTCAGATGATATTTGCCGGGTGTGGATTTAAAGCCCTAATTAAGCTCTCACTGTGGTCAATGGGAGCTTTATCATAGACTGCAGTGAAAGTCAGACCCTAAATCACCAGCTCCTTTTAACTAGGGACACACAGACCGTTCTCTTATCACTGCTTTAGGGAAGCATACCCTTGAGGTAAGTGTGCAGTTCAGCTGATGGTCTTCTGGGTATCAGGAGATACACGATCCATCTACCCACAAAGAGCAGCAGCAAGTGCCATTATGGAGACCCCCAAGGAGCCTCCAGCTGGTGGAAACAGATGATGGTCCCATGTCAATCAGCAGGTCAGCGGAGTCATGCCGATTTCCAGCAGCTCTGGATCTGGCTCTGACGGCAGCCGAACCTCTTTGTCTCCGGGTAATTGAGTGTTGTCACCATTCCCGGAGGCTCAGATCTGAATCTCGTTGTGTTGGGTTCAGGGCAAGCACTGAAGGCATCCTGCGACCCAGCATTTGCCATCGTCTCCATCTTAACTTTCTTCACATCTTCCTAACATCTTCTTAACATCTCCTTCGTTAACTTTCAACGTCGTTATTACGATATTGCTGGAGGGGGTCGCTGCTGCTTTGGGCAGAGAAGAGAAGTCAGCCAGAGAGCTGAGCAGGAGGGAGGCACTCAAGAAAATGGCTGAGGGGTATGCCTGTCATTGCACGTGCATGCACACATGTGTGTGCTTTCCTAATTTTGCTCTGAGAACCACCTCCAACCACTCCTCTACAGCCACCGTCCTTAAATGACCTCCTCCTGCCTCGCAGCTTCACTTCCCCGCTCTTCTCATATAATTGCTGCTCCACACCGTGGGCCCAGCCTTGCGTGGACTTCTCCACCATCGCCTTGTCCAAGGCTACCCCCACCTTCCTCCCTGTCTCTGAGACTTGTTGGCCTGGAGCCCTGGGAGAGCCATTTCCCCCACATCTCCTCCTGTTCACGCAATGATCTCCCCCTCGCTATGTTCCAGGTCCTCCCACCTAATTCAACTCCCTTCTGCACATTAAGCTTCCTCCAGAAGACTCAGCAATACTAACCCCTCATCAGTTAAATGCCCTCTCTGTCCCAGCAACACGTAAGTGTGGAAGGATAGATTAAAATCATGCTAAATGAATACCTGATGTGGGCTTCCCAGAGTGCCTCTTTTTGTAAAACCAGAAAACTTGGCTGCTGCGGTCTTTGGGGCAGGATCTGTCTTATATTTATATCCTGTAAATTTTCAAATCCATTGCTGGTGCTAACAAATAAATAGTAATGATTAATCGCCGGTCATTTTGGGTCTGATCCAGCCTTGATTACATCAGTGGGAACCTTTCCCTTTGCTGTGTGGGAGCTGGATCAGACCCACAATCCATCCTCTTCTTAGCTCAGCGCTGTCCTCGAGTGGATTTTATCTTGTCTGGCTCAAGATGTTTGCATTCGGGCAGCTTTCCCCTGCTTTTGTGAAGCTACTATAGAAGTGACGTATCAAATCTGGAGATGTGCCTACCAGGGACCTCCAGAAACCAGTGTTTGGGATCTGAGGGATCGTCATATTTCACATTTTTGTCCACTCCATGAATTTTGGCAATGTGGGGCTGGTGAAATGCTGTAGCCTATGAAATAAAACCTCCCCGTGACAAGGCTGGAAAACTCAAATAACTTAAAACCAGCCTGTGCGATGCTCTCTTGAGATGGCACTGCAGCTCAGAGAAGGTGACAGAAGGGAAGATGCCAATGCGTCCTGTCAATGTGGCTTTTCTACCCTCTAATCATGTGAGGGTTGCCACTAAGGCAGCTGAGATAGGTGAGAAGGTGATTTTTTTTTAAGTAGCGTCAAAATTACAACTCTTATCCTTTTATATACAGCAGAAAACAAAGGAAAAACAACTCCAGGCACTAATGGCTCTCAGCTGATGCAGCTCAAGCAACTGAAAAATTGCACAATACATGATCAGGTGGCAGGGTTTACATCCATGCCCCCTGAGCACGTCAGGCCTTCTGCCTTTTGGTTCAAGGAGAGCATCCTTGAACCTTAAAAGAAAAATATAATAATGAATCCAGCAGGCAACTGAAAGACAAATCACGGCTTTGCGTGCATGGAGGAGATCCAGAATATCATCCAGTCCTCCGAGGCACCTCTGTCCCTCCGGTAACACAGCAAAGGGTTCCCTCTGTAACAAGATACACTCTCCATCACCACCCCAGCAATGAAGCAACATCTCACGTTCTGCCAGACACCTGGCCAACTCTTTCCACCTCTGACCTCTTGATGAACACCCCTATCTTCAGCGAGAAATACTTTCCGAGATTTTCACATGGGGCAGGGTTATTCCTCATTGAGTATTAATCCTGCTGCTGCAGGAAATGCCTGTAAATTATGTCCTTTCCTAAAATGGATCAACTGCCTGGGAAAGCCCAGGCACAGCTCATGAGCTAGCCTCAAATGTTTATATGTAAGAGATAGTAGGTGAAATATTTACTATCTCTACTGGTGTTAGGAAGGATCTATCTATCTGAATAAGTTCATCTGCCTTATGTTGGCATCTAACCACTCCTTCGGCATTAAAGGTCTCAGCGGATCATCTATGTGAAGTAGCGTGCGAGGAATTATCGTCACGTGTGGAGAAGGAGCTGATGAATACAGAGATTATCCTGTCAAAAATATCTCTGCTTGCCCAGTTTACGGGTTCGTACATGCCCAGAGGTGCTGGTCCCTCCGCTGGAGTGGATGTCCTGGGAGTGGCAGGCAATGCTGTTGTTAAACCAGCTTTGACAAGGGCTACCTTCATCCCTGCACCATGCAAAGCTGATGGAGAGCACTGATGGTGCCAATTCCCAAATCTGGAAACATTCTTCTGATTGGCACCTAAGCCCTGAGTGATGGAGGTACTCCCACCTTGGCTGTTCGGAGCACGAGGTCCAGCGTGCAAATCTGTAGTGCTCCAGGAACAGACGTTCCTGTGTGCCACAACTTCTGGGCCGTGCCAGAGAGGCTTTCCAAAATAGATTTTGTTCCTGTTAAGAACCCCTCAAAGAATTTTTCAGTTCCTGCTTACAGAAATTATGTAAGCAGCAAGGCTTAACCAACTAAACAAACAGGGATCTTTTTGCTTTCCAAAATAGATTTTGTTCCTGTTAAGAACCCCTCAAAGAATTTTTCAGTTCCTGCTTACAGAAATTATGTAAGCAGCAAGGCTTAACCACATAAACAAACAGATGGATTTTTTTTTTCATCAGTAGTCCTCTTAAGTGGCAGTAGAGTAAATTTGCAATTTGGATTCCAGGGAGTCAGAAACCGGGAAGGCGGCGATGGCTCCCCAAGACGAATGGGAGCAGTGCCCAGCCAGACCTCTTGACTGAAGAAATGTGTCTGCCCTCTGTATTGTTTCAGTGCCAGCAGTCTGCAGACAGCACTGGGAAACGCTGTGCTGCTTTACTTCCCAGTTTTAGCTTCGTCTCTCTGCAAAATCATAGAATCAGAGAATAGTTTGTGTTGGAAGGGACCTCTGGAGGTCATCCAGTCCAGCCTCCTCCTCAGAGCGGGTCTAATTAGACCTGGTTTCTCAGGGACTCGACCAGTTAAATCTTGAAGACCTTCAAGGATGGAGATTCAATCTGGAGCAACCTGTCTGCTAGATGGGTCCATGCATGGGGACCATTCTCGGATCTGTTCAGGCAGTTCAAGGAAAAGAAAAGCTGTTTTGTAGGCAGATGCTGTGTAATCTGGGCCTGGAAGTCCTGGGGTTGTGTGTCCCTGAGGTCAGGTCTAGTTCCACCAGTGACCAACACTGGTTCTCATCAAGACCAAAAAGCGTTCCCCTTCCCCAGGTTTGTCAGCACATGCAGCAGTAGCAGGAGGTCTTTAATGGCCTGATACCCACTTTTTTGATGGTAAATCAATGTAGATTCTAGATCAGGCAAGATGTTCGCTCCTCCCAGATTTGTATTGCTTCTTCAGGAGTCCCAGACATACTGGGGCATGTTGGCTGGCAAGTCAGATGAGGGGTAAGCTGTTTCTAGGGTGCTCTTTTCCCCTGGTTCTTCTCTGGTACCATGAAACCATCCTCTGGTGCTTGCAGAATGAATGAACCAGCCAAAGACCTGAAGGGTATTAATCAAATCCCTTCACTCAGCCTCAAGTTCAATTTCCATTGAGAAAGAGGAAACAGAGTTTATTAGGGGGTTTCTTCTATAAATACTTCACAACTGTAGGCACTGAACAACCCTTTGCAGTTGCACATCACCCTAAGTGATAAAGGGTACCACCATATAGATTTTCTCATCTCTTCTCTCCTCTGAAGACAAGAGAAATCTATCCCAGCACTTTTTCCTGTCTTCTGAGCAACTGAAGAGCGATTCTGCACCATGGTGCATCTTGAAGAAGGGCATCTCTTCATGTCATCCTCTTCCTCAGGAGGAATCACTGTCATTAGCCCAGCAGTCAAGCTGGGTGTTCAGAAAGGAGGTTGGATCTGCTCAGAATGCAAAATGGTGTTTTACCCTGAAATAAATGAGTGCCAATGCATTTCCCTATGTATTTTCTTTTTGCTCTGAAACTGTGCAGTCCAGTCCATGGAAAACATTTTTTGCTGCTTCTCACACTTGAGAGAGGCTGTCTGAGCAACTGAAGAGCGATTCTGCACCATGGTGCATCTTGAAGAAGGGCATCTCTTCATGTCATCCTCTTCCTCAGGAGGAATCACTGTCATTAGCCCAGCAGTCAAGCTGGGTGTTCAGAAAGGAGGTTGGATCTGCTCAGAATGCAAAATGGTGTTTTACCCTGAAATAAATGAGTGCCAATGCATTTCCCTATGTATTTTCTTTTTGCTCTGAAACTGTGCAGTCCAGTCCATGGAAAACATTTTTTGCTGCTTCTCACACTTGCCAGAGAGGCTGTTTGCACAGACTTTTTTATTGCTTTGTTTTCATTTCCCCTGAAGTGATACATGCTAAAGCTTTGGGATCAACCACGTGTTTTGCTTGAGACTCAACGTGCTCATTAACTAATTGTGCTGGCACGGAGGAGCTTGAAGATAACAAAAGGCAGCCTGGCTCCTGCTCAGATGGAAACAGGAAATATTATCATACAGAAGGGGAATTTTCAGGACAGCCCCGCTCCTCTCCCCTCTGACAACTCGGTGTCGGAGCAGGCACTCGGAAATGATTGCTGTGCTCTTGTCAGGCCGTGATGCATCTTCAGATCAGGCTGAAAGGCAACCTCTTGGCAGCCTGCAATAGGCACTGGGGTTTGAACGCTGGCAATCGTGAAGAGGAGGAAGGGGGTCTGCAAACAAAGTCCCAGGGTGAAAAAAAGAGGAGGGCAGGCGTGATTCAGAGGAAACAGGCTTTGCAAAGGCGGGATGAGTTTATATCTCACTGCTTGTTTTCAACACAGCTAGTGCCTGCAGTGGGAATGTAATTTTAGGGGTAGGGCAACAAGAGGCTCTTCGAGGGGGTGTGAAATCACCTGGCTTCTCACCGTGTTTTGGTAAAAGACAGCGGCATCTGCTCCTTGTCAAACTGGGTCCTGCATCATGCTGTTGGTCTAGTTGGATGATCAGGACCTTGCCAAAATCTCTAAGGAAATGGTGTAAAACAGTTCTGACTGGAGAAAACTGAGTTAGTTTTGATGGTCTGGCTTGCTTGCTTCCTTTCTCCATCAGATGCTCTCATTCCTCTTTCTCCGTGGGATTGCCTGAGCTGTGCAGAGCCTGCAGGTCGTGAGAGCTGGGCAGAGAATGGTTACTTCACTGTTGGGGAGGATTTTTTTATTCCAGAATTTGGTATTACTTCTGATTTTGAATGGAAGACAAAGTTTTAGAACTTGGCTCCAAAACCCAAGTCGGGAGCCACACGGTGCCCTGCCCAGCTGTGTCCTGGAGCCAGCAGCTTTGTGCCAGCCCATCTTCAAGGCCTTCCCAGAGCTGGCAGCTTGGGAAGTGGGGGGCAACCCCCAAAGCCAGGGGGTCTGGAGACCAGATCCGAAGCCTTTCCTGGAGATATTTAAAAGACATGTGGACGTGGCACTTAGGCACATGGTTTACTGGTGGACTTGGCAGTGTTCGGTTTATGGTTGGACTCAATGATCTTAAAGTTCTTTTCTAACCTAAATGATTCTATGATTCTATGATTCTATGAGGTGTGCACTCCCCAGAAGCCCACCTGGCCCACCAACTAGGAAAGATAGCAGGAAACCAGGCTCAGGCCTCGTTCTCAGGAGAATTCCAGCCAAGTTGAATGTTCATCCAGAAAATGCTTTAATTTCAGCAATTTCTAATCAGACCAGGGTCTGCTGATGTGTTTCAGCTCTCTCCATGCTGTGTCAGAGTTGCACATACACGTATATACACTGCTGGGATGTTGTGGGCCCTCATGAAATTTTAGGGTTGGAAGGGATTTCTAATCAGACCAGGGTCTGCTGATGTGTTTCAGCTCTCTCCATGCTGTGTCAGAGTTGCACATACACGTATATACACTGCTGGGATGTTGTGGGCCCTCATGAAACTTTAGGGTTGGAAGGGGTGAGAGAGAAGATGAGATCATAGAATCACAGAATCATAGAATCATTAAGGTTGGAAAAGACATAAAAGAAC
>NW_008796046.1:1631337-1635307 GCF_000699145.1 Aptenodytes forsteri | reverse complement strand
TCCTGCTCGCCGTCCCTGTCTTCCAGCTCGGGGGGCCGAGTACCCTGAGGATAACTGGTCTGCCTGTTAAAGACTGAGGCAAAGAAGGCATTGAGTACCTCAGCCTTTTCCTCATCCTCGGTGACAATGTTCCCCCCCGCATCCAATAAAGGATGGAGATTCTCCTTGGCTCTCTTCTTGTCATTAATATATTTGTAAAAACATTTTTTGTTCTCTTTAACGACAGCGGCCAGATTGCGTTCTAGCTGGGCTTTTGCCTTTCTCATTTCCTCTCTGCACGACCTAACGAGATGAACCTGGCTAAAGGAGGAATAATGAATGCTGTATGTGATGTAGATGTCATCTTGTCCTTTCCTTGCTGGACACACAATCTCACTACTGAAAACACACAGGTTTCCCTTCCCCTAGTCAACGGTCCAATCCAGAAGTTTCCTCCTCAGTGTTTCCTTTAAACACACCCTCTGCCCATCACCAGGCTGTGGCAGAAACCATCAGTTCACAAGGAAACACATGCTGAAGATGGGTCTGTCCCAGCAAATTCAGGGCCACTGTACAGACTTTCATAAAAACTGAAAGTGCTGCAGGGAAAGAAAACAAACTTAAAAATTAAAAGCTTTCTCCCAAGCTGCTTCATCTCCAGGCAATTTACTTCACAATAGGACATTATGTGGGGCTGTCTGCTTGGAGAAACAAATTAAGGAGTATTTTGAAGGATCTGGGACTCATTACTGAGGCATAAGAAGTTAAATCTTTGTGATCAGGACAAAAATAGGAAGCAAACCTAGATATTAAACAAGCCAAGCACTCAAATCATCCTGTGAGACAAATGTGAGTCCTAAGAGGGGCAGAAACATTTCAGGCAAGCTGAGGGTTGATTTTCAAATGATTCTGGAGAAATAACAGGGACAGGCAAGAATGAACCAATTTTTGAGTTCAGTTGAGTCTTAGCTGAAGATCTGCAAGAACACAGAGCCAAATTTTGGGGAATCCAGGCTGATGGATGAGGTAGGAACCATGCCAGACGATGAGTTTGATGTAGTTTGAAGTGCCAGACAATGAGTTTTGTGTGTCTTCGACATGCAATTGGGACAATGGTCATATGGATATTCCTCCCAGCAGCTGGGGCAGTTCCCTGCTCTAGTTTGTGGCTACATGGGTTCTGCTGCCGGTGCAACTGTTTCTGGAGCTGGATGGTGAAACAGAGCTAATGTGGGTTCAGCTGAGGGTTTATCTGGACTTGGGCTTCTTTGGGCTTGAAACAATGGGTGCGCAACTGCACACAATGACAGTGGTGCCATCAGCTCCATCAGTGATGATACATTCAGTGTGTGGTTCATTGTAGGTAGGTCTTGTTGAGGTTGAGATGTAAAATACCTCATTACCAAGTGAACAAGGAATGAACAGGACAGATTCACAGCATCTTTGGCTTGAACTGAACTTGAGGAGGAGACAAAATATACCTCTGAAAAATCTTCATTTAATGCACAGATGTTTCTGGAGTAAATGGCTCTGTCTCTCAAATAGTCTCTCTCTTCAATCTTTGCTAATCAAGGATGACTGAAAACAAGTTCTCAGACTCTGCAAGAACCCCTGTGCTTCTGATGCTACGTCCCTAACACTGTTCTTGTGGACATCATCATTATTTCCATAGCAACCACCTGCAATGGCACAGTGGATTATGACTTCAGAAGGAGAATTAACAATAGCAGACAAAGTACAAAGGAACCATTTGATTTTCTAGTGCCATAAAAGACCCAGTTTCAAGAGGAATAAGAAGAAAGAGCAGCAGAAAATATAGCATGGATGCAGACTTGCTTTGAAAACAAGTATCTTTTTTGTTCTGACAGGATATGAAATTCTTAATGTCCTGCCCTGAACTGTTTGTGGAGTATTGGTGATCACAAATGAATCACTGAGACCAGTCCATGAGGCATAGGATGAGATGGGACCTCTTGGGTTAAAGAGTCCAGTTCCCTGCTATCATAGTTAATCGTATTATTTAAATACATTAAGAAAATTATCATCTCCATCTGAAAACACATTTGTTTCTCACACAGCACTTATTTATTTAGAAAGTTGTTCTGGATCCTCCCACTTCCGAACACGAGAAATATTCTACTTTCTAATCTCACTTCATTTGTCAACAGGTTATGGCCATCTGTGCTTGTATCAAGGTCTCTTCTAGCTTAAATAGTGCTTCTCCTTGTCTGCTGCTTACTCCATTGATGTTTTTTTTAAAAGACCTATGGAAGCCAAATTTCTCACACTCTTCTTTCACAAGGTGCCTAAAATAAAATCAGCAAAGCAAGAAAGTCAATGTAACATAAAATTAAATCAGATTAATGGTGTTCCATTGCTATTACTAAATGAATGTCTGACCAAAACCTCCACATCTGAACAGTCTTGAATTTTAAGGCAAATTGGATCTAGCTCTGAATTTATTGCCTGGCCTTTCCTGCCTAATAACACCTTGATGAAACCCTAGTGTGCCAAAACCCCAGAAATAACCAAAAATGGGCTCCTGCAGGAAATGTGAAATGCTGTGGGATTTGGGGAAGAGATTAACACTACAGTTCCACTAGCACTTTAAGTTGTCTGAAGCCAACTCTGCCATGAAAAATGTCTAACTCTTTTCCAACGCTGGCAGTAAGTTCCCACCCTCCACTCCCTCCTTGGACCAGCATGGACATTTTGTGCAGTGAATCAGTGTCGGGGACTGATCCAGGTTCAAACAAGCAACACTGGGGCAGATTAGTTGGGGAGAGAAGTAGAAGATGATCTGATCTACCTTACATGCTTCTCTTAGGATGGGATGAATCATATTTTTCTTAGGTGTCTATTTTCATTGACTAGGGAGTGGCCCAAGGATGGTTCAAACATCCACCTCTTAGACCTCTCAGATGGGGAGATGAACACCCTTCCACCTCTCTGGGATCTTGTTGGGGTCTAGGCGAAGTTATTTTGTGGTTTGCCTCCCGGCTGAAGTCACCTACTGAATGAGCCCTGCGCCATGCAGAAGTCTGCCACTAGCGTTAGTGCCACTTTTCATGATCTAAACAATGCAAGGAAAACAATGCCAAATATGTACTGAAATGAGCTATCACAGAAGTTGCATAATTTAGTAATGTGAAGCATAGGGAGCTCCTGTCAACTGTCTCCAACACCTCTGAAAATCAGGCACCATATGCCCCAAGAGCGAGGCACATCAACTCAGCTGTCATTTCTGAATGTATTGGCCTATGGCCCAACATCTACACACTTTGGATTGACCAATGCAGCCAAAATCATGTAGCAAATCAGGGATTGGCATCATAAACGTATATTCATGGTATATTACAACAGCAGAGAGAACAGAGCAGATTAGTAACAAACAAAAGAGCTTCACAGAGCAAGACAATACGGCCAGGAGCTGTCTAACAAACAGAGAGTGATGAAGATATTATAGCTGGAGCTCCTCCTCGGGCTAGTGAGGTTTCTTACCATCTGGGAGAGCTTTGAAAGAGAGCAGGAAGAGGCTTGATGAATTTTGCGTGGGGGAGTGTTGCATGAAAGAGCGTTCAACATCATGAGCAAGCCAAGCAAACAAAGAGCGCAGTCAAAAGGGAGAGAGAGGGGAGCGAAAGGGAAGAGAGGTTGTGTGGGAGACGAGGGGAGAGGTCCAACTTCAGCATGAAAGAGGTCCCTCAACCCATGGCAGTCCACATGGCTCTGTGTGTGGGAGGCGAAGAGACCCTTCACACCTCCTTGCACTTCCATGAAGACCACAGTGCTGCAAAGCTTTGAGCTGCCACCGTAAAACAGCCATCTGCCTCTCACCAGCCCTTGTTGCGTCCCCACCGGTTTTGACACAGAGATGCGTCCATGGGGAAGGGTGCACGAGACCTACCCAGCTAGAATGAGAGCTGCTGAGCTGGCTCTGTCAGTGAATGTGACCGTTGTTTCAGTGGAGCAAGAGAAAAGCTTAAAGCAT
>NW_008796046.1:1625644-1631238 GCF_000699145.1 Aptenodytes forsteri | reverse complement strand
TCTTAAACACTGACAGGCTTGGGGCATCGACCACCTCTCTAGGAAGCCTGTTCCAGTGTTTTACCACCCTCTTGGTAAAGAAATGCTTCCTAATGTCCAGTCTAAACCTCCCCTGGAGCAGCTTGAAGCATTCCCATGCGTCCTATCACTGGATACCGGGGAGAAGAGATCAGCATTTTGAGGGAGAGGTTCAAGTCATCACTGGCAGAATGGTCTCCTTGCTGGGATAGGCTGCACAGCCGCCAGAAGTAGCTGCAAGTAAGGTTATAAACAACACTGTGGGCATGGTTTGGTTGGCTGGTCTGTGTGGCCTGACTGCCAGGGGAGAGGGGAAGATTCACTTGCAAAGCTCACCTGCTGACTGAACTGTTTTTTCTCCGACTCTGAAATACAAGGAAAAGCTATCCCTGATTTTTACCCTTATTTTATCTCTCCAGAGTATCACAGTGCCCCAACACAATCATTTCCACATCGCCTCTTACAGGGATTCCCAGCCTTCTGCAAACACCCCTCACAGCTGCTGCCTTCTTCTGTCTTTCTCCCTCTGTGAGCATTTCTTTCCGTTCATCCCTTTTGCCTCTGCTATTGTGTCCCACACGATCCTCTGGGCCGTACCCACCACCTCCTCATCACTGTGCTGCCAAATCCGGCAGGACCAGGAGAGATCCCCAGCTGAGAAGCCTGCTGCTTTGTCTGTGATGTTGGTCCATGGCACAGTGAGTCCTGGGAGCTGCAGCATCAACAGGATGGTTCTCAAACTTCTTGGATACTTGGGCCAAAACATTTCTTATGGGCTATCAGGTAGCATGAACCACCAAACTCTGAACTGAAATAATTCTTCAATGCAATTCCACAGACGAGGTATTATGGTATTTGTAAGCCTGAGTCTGGGAACCACCGTTCGGTGATTTAATCCTCACATTCATCCCTCCAGCCAATTTTGTTGCCTTCTGTGGAAGCTCTCCCCAGTTCTGCAGAAATAAGTATTTTGCATATTAGGCTCGGACTGTAATAGGGTTTCCTAGAGGTGCTGCAAATTACTCTGACATAAGCAGGGATTGACAGAAAATGGAAATGTCCACCTTAAGGCCTTTAAGGCTGTGATGGTTGTTCCATCGTTCTCACAGCTGCAAAGCAACTACTCTGGGTGGGTTGTATTTTGCCCTCCCACTGTCCTGTCTTTGTACCAATGCACTTAAGAAGAGTGGTGGGGAACCTGTAGCAACAGTTCCTTGGAGAGGATGGGAGCTGGGCTGATGAATCCAATTCCTGGTGGGTCAGCGCGATGGTGGATGTTAAGACAACAGACTCGCAAACCAGGCAACTGCTGCAAGACTGCACAGTGGGGTGAATATTTCAGTATTTCCTTGTTTCTAATTGCTGGTCTAGATGTTCGCTATTGACTATTTGCAGAAAGAGGCCTGCAGGCAACAGGGACTGTGGCCTGATCCAGTGCTGCAGATCGGAATCTCTTAGCTGCTCTTCTTAAACAGCTCCTTGCTTCCAGGGTTGCATGATGGGCTGCGTATTTTGTTAGCCCTGTGTGTGCGTGTGTGTGTGTACACCCATGTGCACAAGAGTGCATGCATGTGCAAATATAAAAGACTCACAGCTGCGAAAAGGATCTGGACAAAACTCAGATCTCAGCATCCAACTAGAATAACTCACGTAGCTGTTGATGTAGTCCTTTCCATCACAGACTCTCAAAGCATTTTAAAGATGATCATTAATATCTTCCATCCCTTCCAAAATTATAGCTTCAGAAAAGCTGTACCGAGTCCAGCCTACCTCTGTGAGACTTGTTTAGAAAAACCACATTTTCTCTCTCCCGCCAGATGCTTCCAAACCCTGTGCTTGCATATTGCTCTATTTTATCTATCTGTTGGCCAGTGGTGGATAGAAAGATTTCACTCCAGTTTTGCACTGTGCAGTCCCAGATCTAATCCCCATGCTGTCCCTTCTGTGATTTATGGGAGCAGACCAGCCCTGAAACCTTCTCCTTTTAACGCTGCACCTGCACGTCACAGCTAACAGCTTTAGGTGCTTTCCTGCAATAACTCATAAGACCTCTTTCCCAGGCAGCCACGCCTTTCTGTTAGCAGATATTTCCCCTTCTGGTCCTTTGCTCTCCAGCTCATTTTTTGACTGTCCTCAGCCTTTCCCCAGATGCTGAAATGACCGAAGTCCTGCGGTAACAGGCTGCGCCGTGTTTGTGGTGTGCTCAGCTGCCTAATGCAGGATCGCATGTGGCTTCGCTGCTCTCCTTCCCATTAGCTGCACCGTTACTGTCAAGAAAAATAATCCCACAGCTGAATTGCACCGCACACACCCAGGGAGACTCCACCGGCAGCTTCTTTCCCGTCAGCAACAGTTTTTCTCTTCTTTAGCTTCTGGCCTGCTTTTGCCCAGATTTCTTTACGTTGGGGCATTTTTTGTGTCCCTGATCTGTGCTCAAGCACCTGATTACATGCTCTTTAAATGACCTCAGAGAAGAAAGGAGATAGATATATATATCGGGTATACCAGGGGCCCAGCATGGCTGGTGAATTATGCATCTGAGCTAAGAGCTTGCCTTCACAATCTGCTACAAGAGTGCATGTCCCAGCATCTCCTTAACTGAAGCAGCCTATGACCCAGGGAGAATTTGGCCCTGAAATGCATGCCATGCCATTTCCAAGGCGGTCTTATACTCAGGTGGAGGCTCTGATTTTCCTTTATATCTGAAAGCTGGAGCAGCAGGAAGTAATTTGTACCTAAATATCTCAGACCTGGGAAAGGACCTTGGTATGAAGAATAGCTTTATTTTACAACAGCAAAAACAAAGAGAAGAGCTGAGCACAGTTCTCCACCAGCACCCATCCCAACTATACAATATCTTCTTATCAAGGTAGCCACTGAGATAGGAGATCTTCAAAGAAAATTGGCCATATCCAGCCACAACACCATTGGACGGAGCCAGGCCCCACATGCTCTGTTTGCTCTCTGGGGAGAAGCAAGTAGCGTGGGGTTTGGCCATGGGATTAGGTGATCAGTAAAGAAAACAACCAACCATTGCTTCTGCGCAAAAATCCAGGCTGTGGGAAGAGCCTCACTGCATCTTCAAGCAAGAAGGAAACAGAGCTGGGGTGAGTCTTCAGACTGGGAAACCTCCGCAGCATCGGTTCTTGGAGTTAATGCTCAGGCTCAGATGCAGCCACTGTGTGACCTAAAGAATTAGGCAGCTGCCTGCTGTCTCCCACAGCTTGGGAGAATCATTTACCTTCCGGTGAAACCACACTTCAGATCTGAGCTTTGCATACTTTCAGATGGAGTCAGACAGACCTTGACCCCCCCCACTGGGGGAAATTCTGTATAGATGTAAAATTGCCTTACACCACAGGCATGAAAAGGGAGGCATCAGTTTACACTGGCAGAGGATTTATCTCAAACTTCCTAACCTGAAGCAAGCTTGTAGAAGGTGAGAAAGTCAACAACGGAAATAATAGTGATTAAAAGGAGTTTTATAGCTAAAGCATGTTTTTCTCACCCAAGACAAATTGTGGAAGCACTGTTCAGACACCCAACGTGCAATTAAAAAGGATCTAAAATAGTCGATGTATATCTGCATTGCAGTCATTCATTATTGCTAATGTATTTTATTGCGTATCCAAAATCAATAATGCACTGCTCGTGTGACACAGCTATTGTTTTTTCCTGCTCTGTGGTCACTGTAGTAAAAGATGTTTTTTGAGAAAGGAAATTGGATGTCATAAATTCTGGATTCATCACTTCTGAAATCAGATGTAGACATTAGGAAGCCCTAGTCGGCCTTCCACATGATGTAGGCTAGTGATTTTCGCCCATGTTTGTCATCCAGGTCATCCAGGTATGTTTCCAGAAAACATTGGGCTAACCTTTCAGATGCCGATTGGTGGCACATTCATGCCCTCCTTAGGTAGCTTGTACTGATGGGAGTTATCCTCTCCTGTTGAGCTCTCCGAAGCATGCACTGAACTTTGAGCGCAGTCCATTGACATCAGAGGACGTTTGGACATGGGGAGGTGAAGTGTTGATAAAGCTCGCTGGCATATGAAAAGGCCACGCACACACACCACAAACTCCCCAAGTGACAACTCTTGCTTCTCCCATCCTGAGTTTCATCTAAGGTTAAATCAGAAAGGGATTTCATTCAATGCTGGTTTGCTCAGGCAAGCCAGAGGGCTTGCCTGATTCGTTCTCCCACAGACACCCATCAGCCTTTGTGCCTTTCTGGAGAAGTCCTTCTCAAGTTGCTGCCATCCCCAAAAGCTCCACATCTCTGGGCACCATCTCACTTTCCTCTTCTGAGAGAGAATTGAGCCCAAATCTTCCCCTGGATGGTTTTTAGCAGGTTTCACCCCAGCTGGAAGTTGGAATCGTTCAGACTGTGGTACTGTAACTCCTTTAAGGTCAGACTGGGCACTGCTGATTTACACCAAGTCGAGGTGGATCAGAGCCCATCCTGTAGATTCACACTGCACCCTGGCTAGTCCCAGACTGTGCTCTTCACAGTGCGGATCACTTCAGATAAACCGTAGCAGCAGCATGGTCAGATTGACACTTGTGGTCAGAGTGCACTGATGAAACCTCCCGAAACTCAGCTGTAATGATCCCTCCATCTCTTTCCTGTAGGCTGCACCACCTGCAGATCCCACAAAATGAAATGGAGCCCCACTCAAGCCCTAGGATGAGGCAGCCCATAGGGTTTATTCCTCCTTTAGATGTGATTTAAAACCCACTGAGGTCAGCCAGGGACTTTCCACTGAATCAGGCCCTCTGCCTGGTTCACTATAAGCAATTCACTGCCTGCAAGGACTGACTAAACCAGTCCAAGGAAGTTGGATTCAAGGCCACTTGCCTTCTCAGTAGGTTTCTGGCCTCTATTTCTCCTCTTAACTCCTGTCTCTTTGGAGTGAAGAAGGATCTGGCTTATTCTTGTGGGACCAAAGCAACATCAGCCTCCACTGGGATACTGAGATGCTGCTGCACCGCAGGCACATTCCAAAGCAAAATGCATATAATTCAACTATGGGAAGCTCCTTGGTTGCTCATGGTAAAATAGCTTCACCACTTCATTCAGGAAGAGGTGGGGTGGACAGTCTGACTTACAGCAAGGGACCATATAACCCAATATCTTCAATGGACATGCAAACAGTATGAACACATTCGATATTACCCTTGAGTACTCTCCCAGTCTCTGACCATTTTCTGCACAGGGAATTTCATGGCTGAACTATGTCCAGTTAGTAATCTCCAATAGATGTCTCTTCCAAAGACTCTTTCTCTCAAGCCCATAGTCATGTTTTGCATCCATCACATCATCTGACGAGGAGTTCCATGGGTTAGCTGCTCACTTCAGGGACTTCTGCTGGTCTCCTGCTGCTCTTGGGCCCACTCACAGCTGGTGAAACTCACTGGTGAAGTTGCTGTGTCAGCCCGTCCAGTGTTGTAGACTTTGCAATAATTACCCCCGGTAAGCATCTCAGCCAAGCAAGCATGCTGTGTGGAGTTCAAACTTGGTGTCTCTTAGAATCATAGAATCATAGAATGGTTTGGGTTGGAAGGGACCTCTAAAG
>NW_008796046.1:1607190-1625348 GCF_000699145.1 Aptenodytes forsteri | reverse complement strand
CATAGAATCATAGAATCAGGCCCTGCTAAAAAGTCTGTCCCCATCTTTCTTACCAGCCCCCTTTAAGTACTGACAGGCTGCAGTAAGGTCTCCCCGGAGCCTTCTCTTCTCCAGGCTGAACAACCCCAACTCTCTCAGCCTTTCTCCATAGCAGAGGTGTTCCAGCCCCCTGATCATTTTTGTGACCCTCCTCTGGACCCGCTCCAACAGGTCCATGTCTTTCTTATGCTGAGGGCTCCAGAGCTGGACGCAGTGCTCCAGGGGGGGTCTCACCAGACCAGAGTAGTGCATCTTAATATGCAACACTTGGGTCTTCAAAGACTTTTATAAGCTGGTGCCTCACTCCCCTTTCCCTATAAAATGTCAGCCAGGCCCATGGCTGCAGCCTGGCTCTGGCTTGAGGCGATATAGATCATAGCCTGGAAGCTGAAAAACACCTCAGAATAAAAGGCTCTCAGATTGTCTGCCAGTGCCTCGTGCAATGAAATACAGTTCAGCTCATAAAATGTCAAAGGTATGTCAGTGCGAAGAGGGGGGGAAAAAAAAGGACAAAATTTGGAAAAGAGGTTTTGATAGCAGCCAGGAAAATGTAACTCCTTCTACTTAATCTTTCTTTGCTCCTTCTGAGCTTGAAGCTTTCTTTCAGTGGAGGGAAAAAATGGGAAGAAGGGTTAAAACAGAGCAGGAGCAAATAAGTCTCTGCTGGCTTTGTATCAAGGAATCATGCACATCAAGTGCTGAAGTCCTTGCAACTCTTTAACGCCCTTCCCCACATGCTATCTCTGAAATTCCTTCACCTCTCCTCTTGCAGCAGCCAGGACAGCAACTGCCTGCTGTGCTCAGCTGTCTCGCAGGTATGTTTGCTCTGGGCTACGCGGCTGCAGGAGACGATAGTCATTTTGAGTTTCACGGCCCTTCTCCTCTCAGCTCTGGGCACATTTCAAGGGACCCCAAACTTTGACTCAAGGGTTGCAGGGCAGGAGAGGTAAAGGTAAGGAAAGATGGGTTCCCCAAATGAACATAGTTCATGAACATCTCCTCGCTAGGGAGCTGGAGCAGAAGTGACTTCAGCATGTCCTTCTGCTTTGCTCCTCAGAGAATCAGGCAGAGACTGGACACACTGAGTTGTCTTTGACCCCTGAAATGGTCTCCCGTGGAGTTTCCCAGACCAACGCATCTCAGAGCTGCCCTCCTTTTCCCCTGCCTTCCACATCACGCTCAACATCCAGCCCTTACTGACATCCCGTCAAGGGTGGCATCCCCCAATCACCCCACCGCTGCCCACCACCCAGCCCAGCCTGCAAGGGGCCAGCAAGGAGCTTTTCTTCCCTTCCTGCCACCTGAACGCAAGGCACAGCCGCTCAGCGTGGGACCGGCAAGGCGTCTCCCAGCGCTACATCCCCATCGGTTGCTCGTTCTCCGAGGGCCTCTGCCTGGCTCTGCTCCACTAATGTTCTCTGTGTCATACCGAAGCAATCAGCCGGCACCAGTGCGTATGTCTATCGAGACCAGCGAGCAGTGGGTCAAGAGTGCACCCCAGGAGAACGTGGTGTAAGTAACTGACTCCATCTGCTTCGGGTCAGAACAGCTCCAACTCATCAGAGGGAACCAAAGAGCCTCCACGGGCGGCGAAGGGGCTTTCTGCGTCCATCCAGGGAGCTGGCACTGGAAGAAGCCAAACAGGCTCTCAGTGTTTATGCTGTCAGGCTCCGAGGTATTCATCTTCATCCCGAAACACATTCCTCACAGAACACTGCTGTGCTTCAAACTGTATCATCGGGAGCACTAAGGAAATAAAAATTGGGAGGATGATGGGGAGCCGTCCTGCCTTGCATAGAGCAGCAACTGCTCCCATGCCTGGGATGTCTCCCGAGAGGCAGCAGGACACTGCACAGTGCTGGTTTGTTTTCATCCTGCCACGGGCATCTGAAATGAAGGATTATATCCCTGTCCACTGCCAGCTCGTTGCCATGTGGGGAAGGTGCAGGGAAGCAAAGGGGTTGTTGCAAACCCAAGCTGGAAATTTTCTTCCCTGGGTCCCCTCCAGTGGGCTCAAAATCTTGGAGCAATAAATGGTCAGCAGAGAAAGGGATGGTGGGCATTGTTGGTGTTCAGGACATGTAGGTACCAGATAGAGATCTAAGCAGGACCATCCCCAGATTGTCACCTCCTCTCCCCTCCAAATATTAGGCACAAGCAAAGTCAGAGCTCTAACAAACAGCCTTTTGGGAATGGGGATCCACCTCCTCACCCTTCCCTCAGCTAATGGATCAAAATTTAGACCTCCAAGTGGACTTCAGATTTGAAATCCAGGCTTGTTTTTGTCTCCTCAGTGTCCACACAAACATTTTCAAGAGGGACTTGACATTTTGGATGCCTCCACTTCTTGCGGTTTGTTCAAGGAGGGATTCCAGTAGGGCCCCGGGACAATGCTGAGCTCAACCCACCCATCATGGTTTGTCTCAAGTTGAGTCCCTTCTAAAATTAAGATACCACAAAATAGAAGCAAATTCTGCAAATTTGGCCACAGGCACTGAATTTATTCTCATGCAGTGCTCCTTTTGTCCCACGAACAGTATTTCTTTCAGCCCTCAGGCCAGCCAGACTCTATTCTTGGCATTTTCACCTCTTTTTTTAAATACAAGTTTGTTGCTTTCATCATAGCCTCTGAGAACTGTTTTTCCCTTGCAACAGTGATATTTACAGCTCCTTCTACTCAGAACCACCACATCATTTTAACTGCTGTCAGTGTGGCGAGGGAAGGAAAACTTTGCTTATGCCTAGGGAAAGACACTGCTGTCCGTCCTGGGTCCTGTCTTCTTTTGCAGTTTGGATGAAGCCCTTGGAAACTGATGGAACAGCCAGTGGACCTACAGCCCTATCAACTGATGGACCAGAGGGGAACCACAGGCATCTCCCAGCTGTGATCATACATGGCACTCCTTTCCCTGAAAGATATTCCACTGCCTGGGAGAAGGAGAAGCACTTGCAAGCCTTGGTGGCAACTTAAGCCCCTTGTTGGTCCTTCTCTCACAGAGAACTGAAGCTTGCAATCACTTACTCTTTATTGTTAGGAGATTGCCTCCTTGGTCACCTGGCATTTTTCTGCTCCGTGCCAAAATCCTTGAAACATCTGGTTGTTTGAGCTGGACTGGCTGCTTCGGTGATAGAGAAAGCGCACAGGATGAACCTGCGAATAAACTCCCAGGGCTAAATAAAGGGACTACTTCTTGCATGTCCCTTGGTGTGTCATTCAGCAAGGTGGATTTGGTAGCAGTGATGGAAGCTGTAACTTGCCATCTCCAAAAGAGAGCAAAGAAACGTGTCCTTTTGAGTGTGATGTCCAGAAACCTTCTCCTCCCTCACCAATTTAGTAGTAGCACGTGGTCCAAACTTCTGGGGCAGCTTTGAGTCCTGGTCTTGAGTTGTCCCACATGGTAGATAGAAGAAGCTGAAATGCCTGGAGGAGTTGTCCAACCTGCTCTGCTAAGGAGAACAGAGTAAAGCAGAACAAGAACTCTTCTCCCAAGTAACAAGCGATAGAAAAAGAGGAAATGGCCTCAAGTTGCGCCAGGGGAGGTTTAGATTGGACGTGAGGAAAAATGTCTTTACTGAAAGAGTGGTGAAACATTGGAACAGGCTGTCCAGGGAAGTGGTGGAGTCCCCATCCCTGGAGGTATTTAAAAGACGTGTAGATGAGGCGCTTAGGGACATGGTTTAGTGGGCCTGGTGGTGTTGGGTTGACGGTTGGACTCGATGATCTTAGAGGTCTTTTCCAACCTTAATGGTTCTATGATTCTAAGATAAAATTTGAAGGCAGTTTTCTTTGCCTTCTGGTTCCTGTGGCTCCTGGCTGCCCTTGCTTCCTTTGCTCATAAGCGCCTCTGAAATTTGGAAGGCAACAAAATTGGGAACCTCACAAAGCCACCTGTCACCTGGAAAAGAGGGTTTGAGAACACACCAGATATCAGGAAGTTTTTAGAAAAAATAGGGAGGCAATTAAGGCTATCCTGGAGCGGGGGATGGAGCTCTAGGGAGTTTGTGTTTCCTTCTTGTGCCTCCAGGAGAGTGTGAGCCAGAGGGAGATGATGACACTGCTCTCTACCCACCTATCTGGGGTGCTGGCTGCTACCAGCTCCTGCAGAGGGGAATGGAGAAGAAACAATATATGATGCAGACTTTACTGGATTTACAACTCTGGCAGCAATCACGTTTCTTGGGGCTGCTCATTCAATCCACGGCCCAAATGCTGGCTGATTCAGACAGGAAAATGTCCATGAAACTCAGACCTCCCACAGCCCTTGTCTCTGACAGTGTGACAGTGCTGCAGCAGGAGGATGGGTTTAACGGAAGGACTCAGAAAGATGCCCCAGGAGGTGCCACACGACCTCTTCTTCAGAGCTACAGGTTTCAATGTCTTTGGTCACGCATCAGGGACCCCATTACTGTCCGGGTGGCCGGCTGTGAGCCTGACGCTGCAGGGTGGGGAAGCCAGGCTGCGGCACTGAGCCGAGATACAGCCTTAGGAGGTGGGCAAAACGGAGGACAGGCAGTCCAAGCGTGTAAAGCTCACACTTGGCATGTGAGAGCAGGGAGAGAGCAGGAAAGTGGTAGCAGGTGGTGTCCCCTCTGGGTCCACTTATGCATCGAGAGATGTTTTCACAAGGCTGGAGGGGTCCAAGGCAAAGCACATGCCATATGTCATCTTCAGCAAGGTTGACTGTAGCTAGCTTGGGCAGCAATGCCAGAGAAGTCCCACAGTCAGGGATGTAGCCTGGGCTGTCATCGGTGGTGTTATCCCAAACCTCCCCATGGCTTTTAGATTTGGGGAGGGGTGCTTCATTCCTTCACCTTCTTGGTTCCACACTTTTCCCACTCAGGCAAGGTCAGCAGGATCTTGTAGTGATGTGTCTACAAGGCTATAAGTGCAGCTTCCCAAATATTTATGCTGCAGATCTCAGAGACCGACTGCTTTGCAGCGTGCACCACGATTTGTCTTGCACAAAGCTGAGGAGGGTTGGGATTTCTGTGTCCCTTGGGACCCAGGACTTGCATTTTGGCCTTGCTAGAGCAATAACTGGGCAACACCCTGAGAAGTCCCAGATATATTATTGCCTGCTGAGTTTCTCCTCTTAAAGTGCAAGCAAACCGTAAGTCAAGTTTTCATCTTGTTTGCTCTCAAGCCCAAAAAAATAAGCAGGACAGTGCAACCCATGGAGGCGGCAGCTCCTGAAATGCATAAATCTCCACCTCATTTCAAACACTGTTTTTAGTGGGCTATTGCTTCTACGTCATGACTTTGCCACTTTTTTTGTCCCTTCCCACCTGCCAGTGATAAAATATATATATATATTTGCTGTCTCTTATCCTGCTGCTGATCTCCTGAGACCCTGCAGCCTGTAAAGATTTTTTGATGGGGAATAAAGCGCTGGGGATTTGAGGGACAAGCCTACACCGGGTCTGCAAACAGCTGGAGTGGTGAGCATCACTGCCTCTCCTTTCTTCTCCCCTGGTCAGCTTCTCCCTATGCCTCTCTGCCAAAAGCACACTGGGGATGAGATGTGTTAGCCACGGATGCTCTGATTCCTCCTGTGCACTCAGCCAGGCTGCGTGCAACCACCAGGATCCAAGCAGATTGACTTTACGCGGGGGCAGACTGGGGGTGCCCACCTCATTTAACACGACTCACCCTGGCAAGGGGCTTCTCAAGCATCAAGGAGGTCCATAAAAGCCTGTTGGCTTTGGCCTGTGTTGAAAGAGCTACGGCCCATCACTCTTCTCCTGGTGTCCGTTTGAGAAATGGGTGTAATGATTTTCTCATGCTCTCTTTTAAGAGAAATGGCAGAAGGTGATTTACCTCCTTAGAAATTTTTTGATGCCAAGACAATCCCTCTGTCTGCACCCTAGTTCCCTGCAGACACCATCTCCAGATGATCTGAAGTGGATCTCGCTTTTTCCCCGGTGCCCAGGAACCACCATTCTCTTTGCGAGATGCAGAAGAGAAGTGGCACAAACTTTTCTGCCTCTCCTGCATCCTCTCTATATGAAGTTGTGAGCACAGCTGGAAATAATGCAGGCGAGATGGTGAGCTCACGAGAAGTTTCCATGGAAGCTGTGGCATTAAAACCCTCCAGCCTTTGATGGCGATATCATCCCTGAGCCCTCGCAGCTTTGCTGGGAGTGTAATGAAATCGGAATGGAGCGGCAGCCCATATGTGGAGAAAGAATTCGAGGCATTAAGCCAGGGGTGGATTAAGGTTAAATGGGTCCCAGATCCACCCAAATATTGCCCCACCAGAAAGAAAACTTCCTGGCCTCCCAGGACTTTCTCCTTCCCCCGAAGAGAAGTGGGATCGCCAAAACTGTGCTGCGAGGAGCTTAATACATGAATGACAGGGTGAAATTACGGTCTTGCCCAGAGGGTTGGTTTGATGGTCAGATCTGCCAGGTCTGCTCCACCTCCACGTCCCCCACTGTCTAAAGGGGTAGTCTGCAGAGAGCCCTTTGCACAGATGATCCCAAAAGGCGGTAAGGATATGGCTGCCCATGTCTGGGGGGAAGAAGACCTGTTAAATTAGTAGGTCGTGCCCCAAAGGAAAAGGCTGTTGGCTTTTTTTTCTTCTTTCTCCTCCTCTTTCAGTCGGGTCCTACACAGCCTGTGGTTACTCTCCCGGTAAAACTTACTGCTTGATGCTTTCACAAAGCGTTTTCTCTTCCCCACCAGTGATTTCCAGTTGTCGTTCCAGGATACGGGCTCCGTTCCTGGGAGCGCTGTGCCTGCAAGGTTATAGCTCTGGATGTGTTTGAGCAATGGAGCACATGAATGACCCACGCCTGCAGAAGAAGGATGGGATAAAAGACACGCCACTTGTCACCTGCGGACTTGTGATCCAGACGTCATGGAGCCCTGGGAAAGTTTGGATCAGGCTTCTCTGCAGCTGTCAGCTGCCTCCGTAATGGCCTATACCTGCAGTTTCTCTCTGAATAGCCTGGTGTGCTGGGGAAATCCTGAGCTGCATCTGAGCATCCTGGACCGGGCTCAAGTCACGCCGCAAATTCTGGTCCTGCTTGGAGGCTTAGCCATTTTGGTTGCAGGCAGGTCATTAGTAAACTTTCTGGTGCACTGCGTTGTAACATAATCACCCTCCCTTTCTTCTCTTTTGTTTTGGGGTAGAAGTAAGAGATTCCAGGGCTTTTCTCTTTTGCAGCCACAAAACTAATTTTCTATGTTAAAAAAAGAAGAAAAAAAAAAGACCTAGTGGCTCCTTCTGGGGGAAGGGACGGAGTTGGTAATGACTTACAGAGCTGTGAACCAGCAGCACAGAACAATAGGTCCCGGGCAGAGGAGTTTAAAACAAATGAAGTCCAGCCTACAATAGCCCAGGGGCTTGGAAATGAATGATAGAGTCAATCTGAGAGAGAGATCTCATGACTAAAAATTAACATCTGATGCTGGCTGCATGAAGAGTTCCTGGGGAGAAAAAACTTGCCGTCCTTGCAAAACTGGGGTCTGTGGTGGTTGCACCTCCCAGGATCCCATCCCTGGCCCAGGCTGGCGTGGAGTGAGGTTGTGTCCAGGGGGGCTCGTGCTGCTACAGTCCCCACAGCATCAGTCCCCGCATCCGTGGGGCTTTGCGAGTCGCAGCGGTCCCTCGACCCCTGCGGATGGCTGAGCCACGTTAGCACCGGGAGGCATCAGTGAATCTGGCGTCTCCCTCGTAGGTTTTGATATTCGGTCTCATTTCATGGCAGCATGTGGGTTTGTTTTCGACTGTTTATTATGGTGTCTTGTGTGCTCTGTTATGAAAAGGAGCTGGGTCTACAGCTGATGGATGTGGTCCCACAATGCAAGAGAAATGTTGCCTTTTTATTTATTTTTTTTTTAAAGAGAGATCTGATTACTTTTAAACTTTATGTTGATGTTATGCAATCTTCCCATTGGCATCATTAAAGACACAGCCTCGAACAGCTTTTAGCTGTGTTTTAAACACAACATTTTCTTGGGATAGCAAAGATGAGCTGGTTCCATGAGAAACCTCAAGGACACGTCAGCTCTAATGGGGGCAAATATCAACGGTAAAGAACAAGAATATCTTGCTCTTCACTAGTGCCTTCCACCTGGAGACAGCCCTGTTATAAACAGATCCAACCCCCCGACCGAATTTGCAAAGTAGCTTTGTTGCCCTTTTAAAAGTGCAAAAACGAAGGGAGAGAAGTCAACATCATTGTTTAAATTACTTCTTGCTTCTATAGCTGCGAGTGGCAAAGGTTGCACGGACTTGAGTAGTGCAGGATCAGACCCGGAGAGAGTGCAGGAGCCCGGAGCATCGGTCCTTTGCATTTTCTCCTTTCACTGCTCTGGTCTGTCTCAGTGGCTTTCATCCCACGAGGCTGTCTGTCCTCCGACCCCGAACTGTCACTGCAATATATATTTTTTGTATTTTTGTTTGTCACAGTCTTTCTGTCCCGGCCCAGAAGCAGCATGAATAGTGGGGTGTGTTCAGCCTCAGCGCTGGAAGGCATTGACGGGGGCCGGAGGGTCCTGCCTGCGCTAGATGTGGCTTCACGTCGCGCCCTGAGAATATCCAGAAGAGCGACATTTCATCCACCAAAATAAAAGTAAAATTAATGACCCCCACTCACATTAATTTTGGAAAGAAATTCACGTGCACCCAAACCCTCTGAGAATGCTCTGTTTTCCATCTAGCTCCTCATCCAGTCATAACTGACTAAACTACTTTATATGCCCTTGGATTCTGGCCCAGAAAATGTGTGGTTTCTTAAAATATATATGTATACACTACTTTAATACCAGCCAATACCTTCTGAAATGTAGGTGGCCAGAAAGGCATTGGCTGATCTTTTCCTATTACATATTTTAAAAATGAGTTGACATTCGTATATAAATTCTGCGTAAGCTTCGTGGAGTTTTAGTAGCAATATTGAAAGGGAATGTCAACAACCGCTTAGCTGCTAATGTGGGCTGGAGATAATAACTAAGGTAGCCGGGCAAATTGTATTTCCAGGAAATTTTGTCAGTTATGCAAAAATGGAACAGCTTGGGGAAAAAAAAAAAAAAAAATCTTGATTTCTTTTCATGAAAGAAGTAGGTACTGTGAGGTCGAAAGGAAATTTGAAAATGGATGTATAGGGTCCTAATTTACTTTAATATTTCCTGTGTAAAGTCTTAAAGTTAAAGATTGATTTTTCCAATAAACATTACAAGCATAATGACCTGGAGGTATGATCACAGATCACGTACCAGATGGAGAGCGATGGAAAAAGAGCTACTGCTGTTAGAATATGTTTTGTCTTCTTTTTTTTCTCGGGGAAACCTGCAGCCATTTGAAAGAGAAGGTTCGGACTCTGAAGTGTGCAGTAAGAAAGACTCCACTTAATAATGTATGAATAAAGATGGAATAATTTGGCCCAGAAACAAACTATCTTAGGAAAGGAAAGCACATATATCAAATTTAATTGAAATTTCAAGGGGATTTCCAATACACAAATTGCATTTATAATTTGGTCCCAGCATCATAATAAATAGAGTAATCATAGAATTTTGGTCAAAACTTTTATTTTCCCAACCAAAGGAAGTGTAGTTTGCACTGAAATTAAAACTTCTTTCAGAGTCCTGACTTCAGCACAATCCCGCGTTAAAACTGAGCAGGCACATTCAGACGATGTCCAGGGTCCGTGTGTCTGCACCTTCACAGAATGGAATGCTTTGACCTTTTTTTTGCACCATTTTTCATGGGGCAAGCACTGTTTTCATACACGAAAACATTGAGGACTCTTAACAAGTTGGATTTCAAATGAAATTGGGTGGTTTTCTTGAACTCAGTCTTTTTTGGTGGGTTAGATTTTTTTTCTTCTTGGTGCATTTTTGTGTGTGTTTGCATGTTCAGGTTTCAGGGGGTGGAAGCTACCAAAATCAAAGACTGTCTTTCCAGAGCAGAAAAGCAAGTTCTCACTCACTTCTGATTTCCACCCTAAACACACTGATAAATGCATTAGAGAGAGATCCTGTTTTCTGGCTGCCTTCTCCTTTTAGGAGCAAGCAATTTGGGATGGAGCAACAAAACCAGGGGCAGAAGACGGGCAGGCAGTTGGGGCAGAGCCATCACTCAACCGACCAGAGCCACCGTTTTTATAAGTCAACACTCTTTTGGTCACTACAGGGAACTGGGGATCAGTGTCTGTCCCTGATTTCACTCTCTCTGTTGGCCAAGAGTGTTTGCAAATGCATCCCTATGTTTCCACATTTATTTCGTGCTAGCTTCTGCCATAATGTGTCTTCCCCGTAGGAATAATTACTCGTGCTCCTGGGTGCATGTGGCAGGATCTATTCTTGCATCCGCCGCCCTCTGAGCCCCCGATCCCACCCTCCCCCCCTTACAGCTGCTGCCTGTGACTTTAACACCTTCTCTTTGGGGTTTGGAGAAGGACGTCTTTGTCCCCAGACTCATCCAGCTTGGTGAGGAGACCTGATCATTTCTGGAGAAGGCTGGTGCATCCCTGCGTTAGTGCTTGCTGCTCCTTCACCACGTCATCAGCCATGCCAAGGACACTGAGCCACCCTAGGGATGCTGCACGTGTTGTCATCCCGACTGTGTCCTGCTGGGCAAAAGAGACCCTTCACCCAGGACGTTTCATGGTGCATCTGACAGATGGTCCTCCCTAAACTGACTCAGGTGCGTGCAGCCGAGAGGGCTGCAAGAGCACCTGCTCTCCTGCCTGTTGCGTTCAGAGTGCTCCTCGGATACCCCTCTGCATCTCTTTTGGCTTTTGTTGGGCTAAGTGCATGAAATGACATCTCCCCCTCATCCCATCCCACCCCCTCCAGCACAGAACAAAGATCAATGGCAGTTGTTGGGCAACCAAAGAGTGTGAACCTCATCATGAGAGGGAAGGACGCAGAGGGAAAAGCGGTGAAAATGTATATTGTTCCCAGCGAGCTTAGAGAATATTTAAAACGCAACAATGGAACCTGACTCCTTCTGAAAACCTCCAAAGCACTTAAAAATGGGAATCCGGTCTCTCGTCCCCTCTCCGCCCCACATACTCTGAAGTGTATAACAATAGAAACTCTGTTCCTACGGGTTCCCCTACAAATGACCCCTGGAAAGCATCGGCTGCTTCCTGTAGGCTCCTGCCATCATCCCTTCCCCAGTAATATCTGCATCTGCTTCCAGATCCGTAATCACATTTCCTTAATTGAGCTGTAAAGTAGGATTTACGCGACTCCATTTAGATTTCGTCGCTTGCCAATAAGGAGATAGTTACTTCAAATTAGACGTGAGGAACATGAGATTCTGATCTAAGGGAGAATCTAACATCTAATAATATGTGCCTGGCTATAGGTGATAATTTAAGATGAGTTTATGGAGCGCCTGTAATTACATTTTCTGTGTGTGCTTTGTTGTGGTTACCAGGTAACTGCAAAGTGATTACATGAATATTTATGCTTGGCAGGTTAGACACTGCTGATACACAGGATTAGCATCGTTTTTTCCCCCTTGTAATTCTTTGTGCTAGTATCTGGGACTCATATCAGGATAAAGGCGCCTCACCAGCAAAAAAAAAAAACCACTAATGCCACGCTCCTTATCTGAGGCATCAATTTGCTTTCCCCTGAAGCATAGCATTTGCATTTTGAAATACAAATCGGTCTTTCCTTCCTCCGTGATACATCCAGGGTTGTTTAAGTCAGGATGGAAATCTCTGATCTTGCCTTTCGTAGGGGTTGTGCAACATGCCGCGTAGGACCATTTCTGCCAAACCTATAAAACCTTGCATGTGTATGTGCAGGTGTGTGGGGGTGTGTGTGTATGGACTTGGCAGTGGCTTAGCCTGCTCCTGTTGGGGAATATAAATACAAAAAGGGTACGGACACAGGAGCAAGTCGCCGAGGCAAGGGTGTGAAGTTGCGATGTGTCATACTGCCCACATACATGCTCTTACCCTGTCGTAAGCGTGAGGTAATGGGAGGTGAAATCATGCCCCTTAATTAGAGAGGGTGGAGCTGGCTCACGTTCGCCGTGGTACAGGAGGGTGTGCAATGTGCCGTCCCGCAGACCGGCTCGTACCCTCACCAAATCCATCACAACCCCTCTGCAGGCCCCCAAACAACATCAGTGTGGAGCCACATCCTTGGATAACTGCACGAATTTGGGGGTAACGTGGACCTTTGGGGTGTCCAGCTGGTTTGCTCCTCAACCTAGATGTGCTAACGGCACCGCAAGGACCGTTTGGAGAAGGCAGGTTTTGGAAGGCCCTTCTGTCTGGCTCTCACCCAACCGAATGAGCATCAAGTGGCAGCTGGGATGCCGATGATGTCCCAGGGCTGTCATCTCCCTCCCATCTATTCTGATCAGGCAGTGAGACCCAAACCAGCCATCTCGCCCCAGCACTTGGGGGTTTTCCTCCACAGACCCCCCTCTTTTAGAAACCCAAGAGTCAGCGCTGCAGAAGTGGAGACCACTTGCAAAGCCACTCAGCTGTTGGCTTGCCCTGTGCCTCCCAGCCCCGTCCCTACTCACTGCCTACTAACAGTCACAGCAGGCGGGAGAGGACGGGCAGAAAGGACCTGTAGCGACAGGACAAGGGGGAATGGCTTTAAACTAAAGGGGGGTAGATTTAGACTAGATCTAAGGAAGAAATGTTTTATGCTGAGGGTGGTGAAGCACTGGCCCAGGTTGCCCAGAGAGGTGGTGGATGCCCCATCCCTGGAAACATTCCAGGTCAGGCTGGACGGGGCTCTGAGCAACCTGATCTAGTTGGAGATGTCCCTGCCCATGGCAGGGGGGTTGGACTAGATGACCTTTAGAGGTCCCTTCCAACCCAAACTATTCTATGATTCTACAATTCTATGACTACAGAAGAAACCTACCTGCAAAACTCCAGTTGATAGTGAAGAACTGGCCTTTTGCTTTTGCTCCCGATGGCTACATCTATGAGGATCAATGCAATAATGCATACGACTAAAGAGCCCTGAAATGGAGCAGCCTCTTCCAAACTGTCTACTGGGAAAGGGCTTGGTTGCAGAAGAGCCCTTGCTTTCAGCAGACAAGGGAAAGTTGAAGAGAGCAACGCTGGAAGGGAACCATCGGGTTGAGTGCTTGTGGTATAAATAGATCATCCACCAGCTAATCTGGTCCCCTCTCTTGTGTAAGTGTGGCCAAGCTCAGTGAGAATTACTATTAGCCACGGACCTGATTTTCTTCTCAGCACCCTTTTACTGAGTCTGATCAAGCTCCCTTAAGTCAGGAAGAACAACCCAACTGTGTTCCCAGGTCAGGAGAGAGGGAATGGTGAGCAAAACAAGCCTGGGCAGCAATTACCCTCAGATCTGACACTGTCGCGGCAGAGCCCATAAAGATATTACACAGGGCGTCATGCACTTTCACGCTGTTATGATAACCCAGGTTTAATCACGCCAAGCTTAAGCAGGGATTTGGTGGCCAGTGATTTCAGAAATTATTTTTATTTTGCCAGCGTTCGCAAGCAGGCTGCTGTTTGCACATGAAAACGGTCTGCTTGCGAAACACGGATCTGCAAAATGAGCAACGGGGCTGAACGCTTGGGATCTGATTTATTTCTGAGGGCTCTGCGTGGAGCTTTCAGAGTGCGGAAACCTACACCAAAGACAGAGGAAATTATTTGAAGGGAGTCTGCTTTTAAGTAGAAAAGAAATCATTTGCTGAATGTTTTAGATACTGTTGATGTTCTCAAATTTAAGGCATGAAAAGAAACCATTTCTAGCAGCAAGGCTGTGAGCAGGAGCCATCTCTTTGATCTGCGTCTGCACACAGTGGGGTGGGGTCCATGAATTACAAGGAAACGTAATGCGCTGTCATTCTTAAATAAAAACACACTAGCTAATTAAATTGAGGCCCAGTGACCAAGCGACTGGTTTGCAAGTTTGGAAATCTCTATCCTGTGCAGCTCTGCAGCTTGGGGTAAGTCACTTAACCTCTGTGTTTCCCAGTCCCCCTTCCCGTAGCCTCTCTGTCTGCTGATGAAAAATTAAGTATGATTTACACAGAGCTGTGTGAACGTATTTTCCTCATCTTTCAGGACTCGGACTCTGACATTAATCAGACCTGCACCCCCTGACATAGCATATGGTTGGCCTCCACATGTCCTCAGTCAGCCAGGCTGCTGTCTGGGCTGGCTGCTTCTAGGGTCTCTGCTGGTCATCACATAGTCAAAGGTTTGGAGATCCAAACGTTGGAGGACGTGGGTCAAGCAGGGAGCGTGGTCCCACGAGACCATGGGAAACACATAATCTCTCATTCTTCAACTCCCACACTGTGATGGGCCAGCCAGAACTTCCCCAAACGGCGTCTTGACTTGGCCAGGATCTTCATGTAAGAAATATTTACACCACTGAGTATTAGCCTAACTCATCCTGGACATATCAGATTGACAGCACATGCGTATCTGGCCATCTGATGGCCAGCAGTCCTCTGGAAGCCACGGCTTTAGGTGGGCTGCTGAATGTCTGGAAATCCAGCAGATCATTTATAAAAGTGGTAGATGATCATTAAAAAAACAGAAAGAGCAATATCTTGCTCATGAAATCAGCAAACTACCTCAGCAAGCAACAGAATAAGAGGTTATCCCCAAAGCGGTAAAATGATAGATTACCAGTGGGACAACAGATAATCAAGTAAAACAGACAGAGCAGTAGATCAGGTTAAAAGTAGTAGTAGGCCATGCAGTTCATGAAGGGGGGTTGTCCAATGCTGGTTTTTGCCACTGTAGGTACCAACCTGGTTGGTAAAAAGGTGAGTACACACCAAAACTCACCCAGTTTCCAGGCATTGGAAACGCCTTTGCACCTGTGGAAAGGTTTCCCTGTTGGATGGAGAACTGGAGTTTCACCGCGGAAGAAGCTGCCCTCGAGCTCTGGTCATTTCTGGAGGGCAAGGTCAGATTTCAATGCCAGCCCAAGAGGCATCTATAAAATGCTCTCAGTCCACGTTCAAATCATAGGTTTTCAGGGGCTGATATTTTTCTCTTTTGTTCCCAGCAGCATCTTGGAAGGCCAAGACACTAAATTGATAAATGACTTTCAATCATACGAAGTCAGATCAGTTTGTTGGAGCCTTGGGGCCAAGAAGGAGGACCTGACCCTCTTATTTAGCAGTCACAGCAAAAGAACCCCAGGCCCGGATTCATCACCTCTAAACGAGATGAGACTTCCTTGGTTAGGACTGTGGCTGCTCCAGGATCTCTCTGTGGTCACCGGAGAAACCTTCAGCGAGTGATTCAGACTTCACCGGAGATGTCTATCTTTTTCCATGAGTTAGGGAGAAGCCCCGGCACAGCTGCTATTCAAAATTAGGTACCTCATTTAGGTTGGATGCTCCTCTGTGCCAGTGAATAAGGAGTGCCAATCTCCACGCTCCTTAGCCTCACCGGGGGCTTGGGGAAACTGCAATGTCAAATGCTCGTTAGAAATAAATGGGACAGGGGTATCTCAGAAAACGTCATTCCTCAGGAGTCTGGGATAGCTAATTACAATTTCCCATGTTATATTTTGGGCCAATGCCTCTTGTCCCATCACTGGGCACCTCCGAGGAGAGCCCATTTCTGTCTCCTCTGCACCATCCCAGCAGGGAGCTGCGGAGAGCAATAAAATCCCCCTTTGCCTTCTCTCCCACTGCACCCACCCAGCTCTCAGCCTCTCCTCGCGTGCCCTGAGCTCCAGCCCCAACCAGGATTTGCTTCTTCAGCTGCATCCCCTGCCAGCCCCAGCTGTCCGCAGGTTTGCATCACCCTCTTTCGGAAGGATCTGCCTCTGTGTCCAGGCAGCTGGGGACCTTGGCAACACGGTTCCCCTTGGGCCATCCCAGCAGTGCTGATGCCTGCTGTGCCACCAGCTGGTGTGACATCCAGGTGCTTGGGGTCCCCAGCGCTGAAGACACAGTCATGATGCCGGGCAGTATCTGGACAAAGCGCCCTTTTGCCAGGCGCATTTGAGGTCTTCCTCCCTGGTGACCACCCCGTGGCAGAGCTTTGTGGACTGACCCAGTGGCCATTTCTTCCACGAAGGCTGCATCAACCCTTTCCACATCCCACTGAAATCGTAAGTGTGTGAAGACAACCCACTCTGTAATTTTGAACTCTGAGACATCAGCAGGGGCCGGTCCAGGTTTCGTCCCTCCATCCAGTGGTGCAAAACCAGAGACACCCTGGGAGAGCCAACGGCCCCCCGTGTAAATGAGACCGGGCTCTGGCACACAGTAAAGGGACCTGGTTTGTATTATCGAGTTTCCTTGCACATAGCCTGATTTATTAATCGTAAGTGTGTGAAGACAACCCACTCTGTAATTTTGAACTCTGAGACATCAGCAGGGGCCGGTCCAGGTTTCGTCCCTCCATTCAGTGGTGCAAAACCAGAGACACCCTGGGAGAGCCAACGGCCCCCCGTGTAAATGAGACCGGGCTCTGGCACACGGTAAAGGGACCTGGTTTGTATTATCGAGTTTCCTTGCACATAGCCTGATTTATTAATTTTTTTGAGCAATCTGTGCAGGACTATATTCACTGAGCTAATTTTAAGTGGCTTTTTAAAGCAAACAAACACAGGATTTCAGCTATTTCTCCTCTGCTGTCTCATCTCTAGCTGACAGCTTGCTCCAGCAGGAAAATACGACCCCACAAGGACTGCGTTTCACCGCTGTGTATCAAAACAAACACGCACACACACAAAAAGGGACCCGACCACTAACCTCAAGCAGCTTCATTTATTACACACAGTGCTGTCTTTTAAAGGAAACCGCCTGCCCTGCTGTGGCCGTCTCTTTCTTCCCCGTCGGAGCATTTCATGAGCAAAACTGAGGACCTTCTGAGCAGCCCGGCGCAGCTCAGCTTGCGCCCCGTGCACAAGGCGACTTTGTTCTGCGTGCAAGCGTGCTGGCCGCCAGCCCCAAGCGCTCACCGCAGAGCAGCAAGCACCCCACGGCACCCCTTGGGGCATTGCTACAGGCTGCAGAGGTCCCCTTTGCCATGGAAGTCTGAAACGCTGCTGAGAAGCCACCAAGAGGAACCACCGTGGGGAGCCACCACTCTTGGCTCGGCGTGTCTGACCGCCAGGTCTTGCTAGAAAGCACCCGTCAAAGCCCAAATGTCCCAAGCTGCTCCAAATTTGAGTTAATAACAACATTCCTCAGTCCTAACAGCCTGGGGGCATGTTGTGGGGGAGCATTGCTGTTGGCAGAGCCATACCTCTACAGCCGAGGACTTTGCAGCCATCTCCTGCTGAGGACCATGACAGAGTGAGACCCTCCGTGAGCCCAAGGATGGAGTTAGATGCTTGGGCACTGAGCAGGCAGAGCATCCTCTGGAGCTCCATGAGACGGTTAGTCGGCGCAGCACAGGATTCATGCTAGGAAATGAACCACTCACTGTTTCCCCATGTTACGAGGAGATTGGGGGAAAAAAAAAAAAACAACAGATTGCTGTTTTAGGTCCTAAATACTAAATTATATGACCCCGTCAAGCCTCGTTGCAATGGGGATGCTTCTAGCACACAAGTGTAAGACACGGGCAAGTCCTTGCAGGAGCAGGGCCTCACTTCATGGCACCAGGTAAGTGCCTCATTCATACCTGCCAGGATGGGTTTTTTTTTATTGTAACAACACTAAAAATCCCTTTTATCTCATCTGCTGCTGGCACTGTGGGAAGAGCAGCAGGTGCAGACGGGTGGCAGCTCTGTTCAGCCTCGTGACAATGTGGGATTGTTTCCTGCAGCGCGCTGGGAAACAATGGAAATCATTTGGGGGAATCTGACATCTGCAAAATTTCATTTTCAGGAAAATAATGCCTATTCCAGAACGGCTTCAAAAACAGAGCCTTTGCAGAGAAAAAAAAAAATCTACATTGTCTTCCATGCGAAACTGTATTAAACTAGCTCTCGGGGAACGGTCCTCCTTCCTTGTCCTCCTGAAATGCAACGAAAAAACAGGGGGCTGGAACACCTCTGCTATGGAGAGAGGCTGAGAGAGTTGGGGTTGTTCAGCCTGGAGAAGAGAAGGCTCCGGGGAGACCTTATTGCAGCCTGTCAGTACTTCAAGGGGGCTGATAAGAAAGATGGGGACAGACTTTTTAGCAGGGCCTGTTGCGACAGGACAAGGGGGAATGGCTTT
>NW_008796046.1:1605607-1606735 GCF_000699145.1 Aptenodytes forsteri | reverse complement strand
TCGCTCCCCTCGCACCCAGCCCGCAGACGCTCGCTGCTCTCGCCCCTCCCTTGCAGCCGCTTTCCCCCCCTTGCATCCACCTGCACCCAACCCTGCACTCGCTTGCACCCTGCAGCTCCCTGAAGCCTTTTGCGCCCACCCTTGCACTCCCCCACAACCACTCGATCCCCGTGCACCCACCCCTGCACCCGCTGCTTCTGCTTGCACCCCCTTCTGCAGACACTTTCTCCCCTTGCGTCCACCCCTGCACCCGCTGCTTCTGCTTGCACCCCCTTCTGCAGACACTTTCTCCCCTTGCGTCCACCCCTGCACCCGCTGCTTCTGCTTGCACCCCCTTCTGCAGACACTTTCTCCCCTTGCGTCACCCCTGCAACCCGCTGCTTCTGCTTGCACCCCCTTCTGCAGACACTTTCTCCCCTTGCGTCCACCCCTGCACCCGCTGCTTCTGCTTGCACCCCCTTCTGCAGACACTTTCTCCCCTTGCGTCCACCCCTGCACCCACTTAATCCCTTTGCACGCACCCCTGCAGGGATGTTGGCACCTTGAACTCGCCCCCCCACACACGCTTGCTCCCCTTGCACCCACCTCTGCAGGCACCTTTTCCCCTTGCACCCAGCCCTGCAGACACTTTCTCCTTTTGCACTCCAGGGTGCGTGGGCCGTTGCAGCCTGGGGTTGAATATTCCCTGGGCCCTGCTGATCGCAGGCAGGTCATCCCCAAGGGCAAAATTCGGTGCTCCATTCCCAGTGGCTTCGAGCTTCTGGGGTCACCCCAAGCAATTGCAATTTCCCACGTATTTTTCCGGGGGGTCTTTGCTTCAGGGAAAGTGTGCGAACCTGCACAGCACCAAGCACCCGTGCCAGACCCCATAGCACAAGTTGTAGGGATGCATGGAAAACCAGCGCTTGGTATTGCCCCCTCCAGGGAGATTTCACCCCGCTTCAAACTATTTGCAACCTGGGCCAGTGTCTCACCACCCTCAGCGTAAAACATTTCTTCCTTCGATCTAGTCTGAATCTACCCCCCTTTAGATTGAAGCCATTCCCCCTTGACCTGTCACAACAGGCCCTGCTAAAAAGTCTGCCCCCATCTTTCTTAGAAGCCCCCTTTAAGTACTGACAGGCTGCA
>NW_008796046.1:1595948-1605419 GCF_000699145.1 Aptenodytes forsteri | reverse complement strand
GGGCAGAATCCCCTCCCTCGACCTGCTGGCCACGCTGCTTTGGATGCAGCCCAGGACACGATTGGCCTTCTGGGCTGCGAGCGCACATTGCCGGCTCATGTCCAGCTTTTCACCCAGCAGTACCCCCAAGTCCTTCTCGGCAGGGCTGCTCTCCATCCCTTCATCCCCCAGCCTGGATTGATACCGGGGGTTGACCACGCGCTGCTGTGCCGTGCACGCTCCTAAGTCTGCAGAAAAGAGAGGAAACGTTACAGGGAGCAGAGCGAGGCCTTCTCGCTTCAGATAAATTAACTGTGTACTTACTGCCTGAGTAAACAGTGTCATGTAAATATTGATGCCTAATATGTGGTCTCGTAACTGGGGGGGGGGTGTGTGCATAAAGCCCTGACCCACAGGGAATGGCTTCTTTCATGCGAGCAGCGTGATATGGTTTTGGGGAAGATGGGGAGGATTCAGCCACATGAAAAAGCAGCTAAAAGCGACTTTGGGATTGAGGCTGGCGACTCTTTAAAAAAAAAAAAGACAAAACAAAACCAAACGGCAACGTAACGCCAAAAAAATAAAACCTCTAGCTCAGAAGCGGTATTTTAAAACTCAAATACACTTTGAAGTCTTCTGGGCATGGGGTCCCAGTGCAGCTCCCAGCACTTGGTCCTTTTCTTAAAGCACAGCCGAGCCTTTGTTTTGTGTTTGGAGAAAGCAAGCGACAAACCACGCGGTTTGGAGAGTGCTGGGGTTCGCTGCCCTCCTGCTTGCAGGGACGCTTTTTGAAGGGTGCAAACTCCCCTGTGGCACGTGTGTGTGTGTGTGTGTGTGTGAGACAAAAGAGAAACACGATAAATTTTCATTTTAATTGTCATTTGAATAGTTGCCCTTTGTAAAAACAGTCCTCCGGGGCTGTTATCTCTCGGGAGCAGAGGAATTCCCTCGAGTGCATCAGCTGCCGGGGGAGGAGGCGTTTTCACCATCAGCAGCAACCCCCTTTGGGGAGGTTGCGCCTCGTGTTTCTCCGTTATCAGCCCCTTCCCTCGCCCCACAACCGTGTGCACGTCCTAGCAAAAATCAACTGCTCCAACGTCCAGTCTCATTTTGGGGTGAATCCAAGGAGATTGAGTTATTATTGCAATGATCGGCTTCACTCCCCATTAAAAATCTCACTCTGTTTAGTAACTACCCCTGGGCAAACGCTGTTATATCTCCCCGGCTGCTAGATTTGCTCTGTGCAAGCTCAGGTAGATACATACCTGGCAGCAAAGCAGAGTTATACCTTCCTTTACATAAACTAAAAGTTAATTTTCCCCCGGGGCGGAGGCTTTCCCAGCCCTTTAAATCACGTCCACCCTGTTTTGTCTCTCCTGCCTTTATCATTTCTTCGGCAAAACGTCCGTCTGTCCGTCCTCTCCGCGCTGCCGTACGCCTCCGCGGGTATCCAGTGAGCCGGGGGAAATAATCACCCGGCGGCAGCCCCTGCGAAATGAAGTCATGGGCTCTATCGGGCCGTGGGTCCCCCTTCCCCACCTTCCCCCAATAATACGTTTTGTGATGTGGATTTCTGTCGACAGAGCGAGACGCCCGGCTCTCTCCTCCTGATGAACACGTCCCGTGAGGACAATGATGGAGTTCCTGCGAAATTTTTACCGCTGACCTTTTCTCCGCCGTGGAGCGGGAATGCGTCTCCGAGTGAAGGCTGGGGACAGCGGAGAGCATGTTATAATGCTGGAAAATGTGACTCCGTCTTTGTGGAATGCCATTTTTCCCCCCCCTTTCCTTCCCTTTTCTTCTCCCCCCCCCTTTAGAAAAATGCAGCGCTGAAAACTTGAAAATTTAAGGCAAAAAATTGCCGTCTGCTCCCCCCCCTCCCCTTCCCAGCTCCGTCTGAACAAGCAGCCAAGCTGTTAAATGCTTTTACCTGCTGTGTCCAAGTCAAAAGTTAAATAATGTGTGAACGAATGTGGAAGGAAAACAAGAGGCAGAGAGGGAGCGCAGGAGAGAGCCCCTCTTACAACAAGATAATTGTTACATTATGAGAAACAAATAACACGCTGCTCCTCTCCGGCTCTGTGTCCGTGACATCTTGACAGGTACATCTGAAGTTAATTACGTGCCTCTCGTTGCATTTCGCTCCGCCGCTGAGGCCGGATCCTGCAAACATGCATCCCAGAGCATCGCGCCCTGGCAGCCAGCGCTGGCTTTTCGGAGGTCAAGGGGTTTGCGAACGGGGTCGGTTTGCTTTCCGTGGGCCACCGCGGCTGCAAAAACGCCTTTGCCAAGAGGCTGGGATATCCCAACCGGCCGTGCATGGCGGGTTGGATGCTGGTGTCGCGGGACCTGCCTTTCACCCATACCCACAAAGAGAAGTCCATGGCTCCTGCCAACAGGAGAGAGGTATACTATTCTTGCTGACTAAATAGTGCAGTTGCCACATCTTTTCTTCTCGGGGCTTGTTTGCTGCTCCTTGATGCTGGAAAGCTGTTGCTGTCTAAGCCAACGCGTTCCTGTCCATGTAGAGATGCTGGTTTAATCCTGCACGTTTCCACCATTGCTGAATCTCCTTCACTGCATCTCAAGTCTGGCACTCCCTCCTCCTACAAACCCTCCGCCAGATTGCACATCCCACCTCTGAGCCCATGGTGGGGTGTCCTGGGTGTCTATGAATTATTTTTAAGTGCTAGTAGTTGGGCCAATGTGATAAATGAAGGGGCTCTTGGTCCCTTCTGGACATGGATTCATCTCATCTGCATCGGTGACCAGATGTCTCTGGTTGCCCTGAGCTGCCTCGGTGTTTGATGGAGAGTTTCTTGGAGAGCAGTTCATCTGTCTTCTCCCATGGCTGCATTTAGGAGAAGAGGTGTATCAAAGTGTCCCTCTCTCTATGTTGACTATAAGGGAAGCTGGACATGACTACCTCGGATGGAGGGGACAGGCTGATGAACGCGTTTGGTCAGATGTCGCCTGCCCCATGCGTAGAACCGTGTGGTGCACTCCTTAAGGATGCTAATTTAGTCTCCCCTTTGTTTTAATATTGCTTTTATTGTGGTTCACGTTCAAAGAGATGAGGAATTTGTTGAGTGGAGGGGTGATGTGGGTTTTCCTTCAAACTCTTCCCCCAGACCTGCGTTTTTCACGCAGGATTTGAGTTTCTGAAAGGGAGGGAGCAAGGAGAGGAGACTGTACATGCATGGTACAAAAGGGGCAACATCTCTTCCCCTGCCCACATTAGGTGAGAAGAGCCCAGGACCACCCAGGCCAACCCAGCAAAGTGGGTTTGTCTGCGTTGCTGACCGGGAGGCCACCAGAAGATGAGCTTGAGTCTATCCGGATGGTCCACACCGCTCACCCCCTGCCCCATGCCCAGCCTGGGATGCGATTATTCAACAGCCCTCATGGGCAGGGAGTGTGAGTCTGAACCTGTTTTGGCCCCTTCTGTCCCATGCATAGACCTATAGCACTATCCCAGCAGGCTTCGCACCCTCAAGCATTGGTTTCGTGCTAGAAAACACCACTCTCTTGGTCTGCAGCACAGCCCGCGTATTATTTCAGACAGTTTGACTTGGCCAAAACACAGAAAACATGTTATGTCTTGGGGCCGGAGGAGCAACACATGACCTGGGGGAAAGCGGCACCGTGTGCGGTGTAGGGGGGTTGTGCTCCAGACAGGGACAGCCCTGAGCGGTGTGGACACCCACTCGTCCATACCCCTTGGCCTCAGGGCCAGGGATGCTCGCTAGCCCTCTGTTATTTGGTGGTATAGACATGACCTACGAATCCCACCACTAAGAGCTTCTGTGTCTCTTTACATGATCTTCATCTATACCCCAACATTAAGCACAGCTCTTTGGGCGAAGATGTCTGGCTATGTCCACATCACCAGGCTATGCAGAGTGAAAAAGTGCTGAAGACTTGACATCCACAGTTCAAAGAGGGTTTTTTTTGGACTAGCTATAGCCTAGTCCTGTGGACCCACTCTTGCTCGATGGGTGGTAGGTGCTTCCCTGGAGCAGGTCTTCTGGTTTGGGTTTGTTGTAAACCGAAACATCAATGCAGACGCACGCCCTCCCCTTGGACAGATGCAATAGTGAGGAAGACCATGAAAAGCTTCCCCCCCACCACCCCCCCGCCCCAAGTCCACATTCTTTGACTTTTCCTTCAACTTTGAAGTTCAAATAAAACCAGAAACTTGAAAGAAAACCTCATCCCAAAGCCTCCCAGAGGCGGCTTCACCCTTACAGCCATAGCGAGACCACAAGCTGTTTGCTCAGGGCTGGCGTACCTTGCCCTGCTCTTCCACAGACGCTCAGCAGAGTCTCGCCTCCATCTCAAACCCCAAGTCCAGATGATTTTCATCTGCCCAGGGTTTTACTTTTTATTTGCACCCCTCTAATAATGACGTTACTATTCTCCTGGGCATCTTCGTCGTACAAATGAACGTCTCCTGCGTCTTTTTCTCCGAGGATAAATTTTGATGGGTTCCTTCAGCTATTACTTTAAGGTACATTATGGATTTACTGTGATCCGTGCTTTCTGACTTTCTAACTTGGTTGGAAAACTCCCACAAAGAAAACAATCAATCGCGAGTAAATAAGCATTGCCACACGCTCCACAACAAATTTACGATCTGGATACCCTCAAGACGTCTAAGTAAAGACCACATGTATTTTTTTTCAAACATTTTATTTGGCAGGTGTTCTTGGAAGACCAGGGCTCAGCGGTGGGGTTGGGAACTGACTGAGCGAGACCCATCGCCATGCTTATAGGATTCCAAGCATTTTTAAGGCTCTTGGAGAAAACACCAAAGTAGTCTGAAATTGTCTTGAAGGTACTTTCTCAAGATTTTTTTTTCTCCAGGGGCAAAATATATCACACAAGACTCTTGTCTTTCTATCGCTCACAGATAGGTAAAGGTAATCCATCTGATGTTCACTCCTCTGAGTAGACCTGCCTCTAGCCCACCATGCATTTTTAATATTAGTCCTAAAAACATTCCAGGTACAGTCCTAGATGCTGGAGGGATTTCAGAAATGCTTTTGTGCTGCATGCCAAAATGCTAAAAGCGGGGCTAGACTGTGTCATCAGTTTTCAATCAAGCCTCTCTGTGCCTCTTTTTGTAAGTTGCTAAAAAAGTTACACATAAAACGGTGAGCAAAGACTTTCCATATAGCTTAAAAAATGAGGTTCCTCATCACAACTGCTGTAGGTGGTTTGGGGTGTTCTGCTGAAGGACCTGGTCCTGTCTGGGTTCATATGGCAGTGGCAGGGAGAGGGGAATATTTTTGCTTGGCTTAGTTTGCACATTTGCTCTGTTTTGCACCACATTTGATCACCATATTTTACAATTCCATCCCAAGCAGGAAATCTAGACTATGGATCAGTGGCTGCCCTAATTTTTATTGGCAAATCACGATCTTTATTGGTGGAATTATGAGCTAGCTGGACTTTACAATTTTCGTGTAATGAAGCCAATATATTACTACCAGTGTGATGTTTTAAATTTAATGTAGCAAAGAACAAAGGTAGCTTTCTTCTTACTTTCCTTCTCTTTCTTCCTTCCTTCCTTCCTTCCTTCCTTTCTTTCTTTTTCTTTCTTCCTTTCTTCCTTTTTTCTTTCTTTCTTTCTTTCTTTCTTTCTTTCTTTCTTTCTTTCTTTCTTTCTTTCTTTCTTTCTTTCTTTCTTTCTTTCTTTCTTTCTTTCTTTCTTTCTTTCTTTCTTTCTTTCTTTCTTTCTTTCTTTCTTTCTTTCTTTCTTTCTTTCTTTCTTTCTTTCTTTCTTTCTTTCTTTCTTTCTTTCTTTCTTTCTTTCTTTCTTTCTTTCTTTCTTTCTTTCTTTCTTTCTTTCTTTCTTTCTTTCTTTCTTTCTTTCTTTCTTTCTTTCTTTCTTTCTTTCTTTCTTTCTTTCTTTCTTTCTTTCTTTCTTTCTTTCTTTCTTTCTTTCTTTCTTTCTTTCTTTCTTTCTTTCTTTCTTTCTTTCTTTCTTTCTTTCTTTTTCTTCCTTTTCTCTTTCTCTCTTTCTTTTTCTTGCTTGCTTGCTTCCTTCCTTCCTTCCTTCTGTATTGACAGTAGGTCCCTCACTCCAACATGGACACAGTTACTTTGACAAAAGATCGTGGTATTAGAAGAAGAAAAGAACCAATACTAGCAAGATGAAGTGTTTTTGCTGGTGCAGCTGTGGTGAGAACTGCATCTCTACCCAGCTTGGTCCCACTGATACGTGAGATGAAGCCCACTCTGGACTTCTGTTCTGTTTTTTCCAAACCAGAGATCCACATTTCCAAAAGCATCCTGCAGCACTGGTGATTGTGCTAGTCCGAAACGGCAAAGGCTTATTCAAATCCCCTGCAGAGCAGTGTTTGGTAGGGACGGCACCGTCCGTCACCTTTGGAGGAAGCAGAGCTGGCTGGATCAGACACCCACCTTCAGGAAGGCTGAAGAAGGGTGAGACGAATCGCACCTTTTGTGGTTACGGTTGGATGGTACCAACCATCACATGAAATACAGCAGCTCCCAACCAAAATGCTGGCTCTGACCTCAGCTCCAGGGCTCCCAATTGCCCTTTGGAGAATCCTCTCTCCCTCCACTGACTATGGAAGATCCAAAGGACCTCAGACAATTACTGTAAGTGCTTAAAATTATCTGGCGTGAATAACCCCCCTCCCTTTGCCTCCCCCCAGGCTCTGCCCCAAAGAGTTGGAATCAGGACAGGAAGGTCAAAGAGAGGAATAGGGACATGGGGTGAAATCATGGGCCTGGCAACACCCCCTGGTCACTGCTGGAGCAGGGCATACAGTCCCAGCGTCTCTGTTTCTAAACCAGGATCAAACCCACCAAATTGCTCAGCAGCGATAAGCTCCAGCAGGACTTTGTGCTTCACTTCCAAAAAGTAAAAAAAAAAAAAACCACCCCAAAACACCAGCCCTTTTCAGCCCTTTTTTTGGTTTGGGTTTTTTTTTTTCCAGGCTGGGAGGCGGGAGGGATGTGAAGGATCAGACCCCCCGTGCTGCCGGAGGTGGTGCCGGAGCCAGAGGAGCACATCTGGCTTCTCAGATCCTGGGACGGGTTGGCAGCATGAGCAGCAAGGAAGAGCCACACTTTATTTGTAAACTGTGCGAAGTGACAACGGTGTCACCGCAGCACAACAAACATCGAGTCCCACGATGCCGGTTTTACAGTCTCCATCCAGACCAAAGCCTTGCTTTAATATTGCGTACACATAATCTTCAGTTTGTAACATTTACTTAATTCCTTATTATTAAAAACCCCAGAGGAAGACTAGGCTAGCCCTAACCTCTTCTAGACCGCAGTTCTGAGCTATTAATCTGTCATGTCAGCATATTTTATTAATACTGTTTTCCTGCGGACGATAGGTAGAATACATCATAAGGCACTTACCATCTGCTGTGTAAGAGCGTTGTAAAGCATCTTTCTTCCGTAGATTATTGCTTTGATAGATTAGGGGTTTGTACAGCCATGATACCTCATCCCATCAATTTTAAGCTCCCAGGAGAGCCCTCACGGCTGGAGTATCTGATCAATGCAAAAGTCTTTAACGGCATCTCGCTGTGCCTTCGCAGGCTGGGAAAGTGCTGTTACTCCCGCTTTCCAGATGAGGACACGGTGTCCCGGTTTTGCGCTGCAGTGCTTTAATTAAGAGCTTTTTTCCCTGCTCCATCCCTAGGCAATGGGGAGAGGCAAGTAGGTCTAGAGAGGAACAGCCTTTTCTCCAGGCTGAAATGGGGGTGTATCTGGGACTGGAAGCTTTCCTAGAGGTGTCTTGTAGCATCCCAGCCACCGAGCCATCTGCTCTGCTCTTTGGAGCTTGAACATGTCTACACCACCAGCTTTTATGGGCAGAGCTGCATCAGTGCAATGGATGACCTACAGACCATCCCAGAGCAGCAGTGTCCGTGGGAGCAAAGCTCACCCGCTGCTGTCAGAATCCACCTCTCGCTGTTTTAGCTGTATTTAAACCTGGGTGCTTAAGTATAAAGAATTGCGTTGAGATAAAAAACGAGAAAGAGGGAGGCGCCGCAAGAGAAAGGGTTTATTTCCAGAAGGTCTCTAAAGAAGGTGGGCTGAACTGGAAGTGTGCTTGCTCCATCCCACCATAACTGCAAGATAGTGTCGCTCCCTTTCATTGCGCTTTTTTTTTCACATTTACAGAGATAAGGAATCCGTGGGCAGCTGATACATCAGCGGTTCCCATTCTGCCCTCCCTGATGCAATGTGTCCTGCTGGCGGCTATTTTTTTTTCCCCCAGTAAATCCTTGTCCATGTGTCTGTGCTGTCCTCAGCTCTATTGAGTCCTCGCCTTGGTTTCTCCTTGAGGAGACAACTGAAGAGCTTTCTGAGCTGGTGGTACATCTGAGCCACTGAATGAATGAGTTTGGCCCCAGGAACCAGCGGTTTCTGGTGGGCTGGAGCTGCTGTCAAACCTGAAACCCACCTGAACTTAAATGATCCTTTTGGCAAAATTCAGCCTTTCTGGAGGAGGGCTTGGAAAAAAAAGGTTGATCAAAGGTCTGATTCAGCAAGATGTAGAGCAAGGGGAACAAGGTGCTTTTGAGTGACATATGTCTGGTAAAAGTTAATGAGTGTGGTTTTTTGTATAAAAATATGCATTAATGCATTAAGAAATTCAGTGTGAAGAGCTCAGGAATAGATCACACATGAGACACCCATGAGGATGGGGAATAAAGATGTCGATCAAAGGAATAAAGCATATCAGCTACAATCTGTAGTCCAAGAGATGCAGAGGAGACCATGGCAGATGGGATGTGGCATTGCCCAGATGGATTTTCCCTGCACCTCGGTCCCAAAATACCCCAAACCAATGTGGACCACCCCTCCTTGCTGCCCCTAAGGACTTGTGTCCCACACCTTGGCATGTTCAGCATCCCAAAGCCCTCGTCTACCTGAAAGTAGTTCAGCATCCTCATAGTTAAATCAGATTTGATATCCAACCAAGACCTGGCAGCTGAATTTCAGCCCAGCATGAGTTTTTATGAGCAAACTATAGACCCCAGGAAAAGAAAAAAAAAAAATCCAGTCCGAGGTTTATAATGGAAATCATGACAGAGCCATGATTGTAGTAGCAGGAACAGCATCACTGTAATACAGTCGTAAACTGGTACTGTCCTGCGGGGTATTATAAAAGGAAAAAAAGACATCTAAAGAGCACTTGGTACCCCCAAAAGGTCCGAGGAGGTGGGTGCCATGACTGGATGGGAGAAGGGCTGCTTGCCAAGATGAACTTTAAAGGATTAAAGCTGGCAGGAGTGTTGATTTGCTCGGGGGGAGGAAGGCTCTGCAGAGGGACCTGGACAGGCTGGATCGATGGGCCCAGGCCAACCGTATGAGGTTCAACAAGGCCAAGTGCCGGGTCCTGCACTTGGGCCACAACAACCCCATGCAGCGCTACAGGCTTGGGGAAGAGGGGCTGGAAAGCTGCCTGGCGGAAAAGGACCTGGGGGTGTTGGT
>NW_008796046.1:1584380-1595572 GCF_000699145.1 Aptenodytes forsteri | reverse complement strand
GAGGAAAAATGTCTGTACTGAAAGAGTGGTTAAACATTGGACCAGGCTGCCCAGGGAAGTGGTGGAGTCCCCATCCCTGGAGGTATTTAAAAGACGAGTAGATGAGGCGCTTAGGGACATGGTTTAGCGGTGGACTTGGCAGTGCTGGGTTAACAGTTGGACTCGATGATCTTAAAGGTCTTTTCCAACCTAAACGATTCTATGATTCTATGATTCTAAATCTCCTCCCTGGTGCCAAATGGCACCCACCGTGTCTCTGCGGCCCCGTGTTGAGGGAGGTGAGATGCTGAACTGGCCCTTCTGCAGGGCTCCTGCCAGCTCCTTGCACCCCTGAGATGGGGAAAATTAAACGTATCCATTTCCAGGATGGATGGCTGTCTATATGTGGGTAAACTCAAATTATATTGGGCAAAGCAATGCTGGATTGCAGCGATTTTTCATTATCTGGATCTAACAAGGTGGAGGCGCAGCCTTTTCCAACATTTAAGTAGGAAAAAAGTAATAAAGCTTCTGGATCTCATCTTTATTATTATCTGGCCATAAAGGGAGGCAAAGCATTTGTGAGCTGCTTGCAAATCCCAGCTTCTGAACTCCTGCTCTAGGAGTTTGGTCCATCCTCTCCAGGACCTCTTAAAAAGACAGAGCAGAAATGATGTTTGGCTCCGGCAGAAAGTGAAAGCCGAGAATGATTCAATAAAGAAAAAATGGTCACATTTTATTGCCTTACGCACCCATGGTTTCTTGAGTATGACTTATGGAAGCTTTGATTTACGCTGGTGCAAGCTTTATCTGCTGCTGTCTTGGCCAGCTCATTCTTAATACTGAGACCTATGGGCCTCTGCTGACTTTCTTGGTTAAATAAATTAAAGCAAATATAAACGTTAATGGAAGCCACTTTATTTATGGCTAGATTGGAGCACTGTCTCTTACACCATGGGTGCAATCCAAAATCCATTAATCCAAAGCCTACTGACATCCCTGCATCAGGCCCTATCTTTGGGCTTTTCCTTCTCACTATAAAAGGGGCAGCTAAAAAATAATTTTAAATGAGATGACATTATCCCACGAAAGCCATTCTGCGCAAAACTTTCAACCCTTGGCACCTCTGGGGAGGCAGAGCATTCGGGATACTTTAGTGGCTGTTGTTTGAAGGCTAAAGATATTCCTCCCGCAGCGATGCCTCCGCCCCCCTTTCCTCTCCATGCCAACCATCCCACCCTCTAAATATCTCCTCATGAAAGGTTTTGAAATGCATCACGCGTTGTTTGTGGCCAAACACATTTTTGGCTCTTCCGTATGATGCAGAACCCACTTCCAGCTCTTCAGACACTTTCTCAGATTGTTCCTTGCCAAACCTTTATTTTTTTGGCCTGGTTGGATGGAGAGAGCTTTCTGCTGCTTTTATTATTATTATTGTTATTTTATTATTATTGTTTATTCAGAGATGCTTTCTGCCACATGTACTTGGATAACTGCTGGCTTGCCATTCCAGTGTCTGCCTTAATGCAGTCTGGTATGATCCTTCCCCTTGCCCCTATATTTCACCTTCTCCAGTTCAAAAAAAACCCCAAACCACCACAAAAGCAAGAAAACAAAACAACACCCCAACAACCAAAGAACAGTTGAGTGCTCTTTTTGTGCTGAAGAGAAGATCAAAAGAAAGGGGCAGCACAAAACGGCAAGAAAAGTGGAAAAATATGGGAGTTGTCCCGCAGAGTATTAGGATGAGTCAGTAATTGAAGCTGTTGTGTTTTCAGATGGAAGTAGCAAGTTCTGGGTTATTCTTGTAGCACGAAGTCTTACTGTTATCACAGCCGTGGGAGGGATAAAAGGAGCAGCGAGAAGGAGGATCAGCTCCTCAGTGAATATGAATTATTATAGTTTGTCGAGGCTGTGGCTTTTCACATCTGATTGCATCCTGTTGATATTAATAGAGCTTTTCCACCGAGTCAAGTGGGGACGGGATTCAGAGGCTGAAAAGCAAGAAAAAAGTGTTCGGTCAGACCTCCAGCATGGAGAGGGACGGGAAATCTACCCAAAACGGTTACAGCATCAAGCCCCCCAACCTCTGTGTGAGCACAAGTGCATCCCTTGGGATGGCATCCAGACTTGTTGGGTTTATAGAAAGCGTGGTCCTTCCCAACCGTGACTGTTAAAGCACATGCACACCCAGACGTGGTATCCGTGGCTCTGCAGGATTAGGAAGCTGCCAATCTAACAGATCGGGATAATTCAAGGAGGCCTGATGCCTTTGTGTCCATGTTTAAAAATAAAGAATACTATTTATGTTGCAGCAGCGGTGTTTGAGAGCCCTGGCTTGCTTTGTGCCAGGCAACTCCCTGAATGGATTTTGTAGTGGGGTGGGGTCAGTCTCTTCTCCCAAGTAACAAGCAATGGGACGAGAAGAAACGGCCTCAAGTTGCGCCAGAGGAGGTTTAGATTGGATATTAGGAAAAATTTCTTCACTTAAAGGGTTGTCAAGCACTGGAACAGGCTGCCCAGGGAAGTGGTGGAGTCACCATGCCTGGAGGCATTTAAAAGACGTGTAGATGTGGCACTTGGGGACATGGTTTAGTGGTGGACTTGGCAGTGTTAGGTTAACGGTTGGACTCAATGATCTTAAAGGTCTTTTCCAACCTAAACGATTCTATGATTCTATGATTCTATAACTTGTGTGCATGTAGTAAGAGGGATTTTGTACCCGTGACAGTCTGCTGTCCGCAGGAGAAGGATGGGAGAGGAGACAAGAGCAGTGAAACTGCACACAAACAAGTGGGGAACTGGAGAAGTCCTAAATTAACCCACCCATTTGTCTCCAACATCTGTCATCCCAAACATTTTGGAGACAACGTGCCAACACTGACTCTCAGTACCACCTCCACGCCACCACATGCCTCCAGCAGCTAAACTGGCAGCAGCTTGGTGAACCTCATGGGTTGTGAAGAGGATTCTACCAAGCTGGCGTACCATGGTCCTATAGCCCAGTCTACAGGACAGATGTGGGGACAGCTTGCAGTTTGGTTGCACTGTTTCTTACTGAATTTAGGATAACAACCCTCACTTCCAGGGAAAATGGCGTGTTAGGCAGGTGGGGTGGGGTGGGGTGGGATGTCCCCTGTAGGACACAGGCTCCCAAGCCTCTGTGAGCTGATGAAGCAGCACTATAATCCCAGCTAGGTCATGCCAGCACATCTACCTTCTGCCAGGCACATCCTCTAGAGGCATCCAGAATTCTCCTTAGATGCATCTCACGGGGCTTGGTGGGGACCAGGGGTGGAGACGGGATCAGAAGAGGGGATTTTGCATGCCATCTTCAGACTTCTGTGGCTGCTCCGCATGCAGCTCAGCATGCAGAAAAGTCTGCTGGTATTTTGCCTTCCTTCTTCATGCACGTCAGCACTGGTGGGCTGTGGGGATGTGCCCAGGTAAGGTGGCTCAAGCAAGACGCCATTTCTCTTCCCCATTACCTCACCTTAATGAACTCCCTATAATCACCCTGCCAAGCCCTCAAATGGCTTTCAAGTCTGCCTTGCAGTTTGCTGAGGAGAGAACGAGCTTTGTGAATATTTACCCTGCAGATTTCCTCAATTAAAATAGCTTTGTGAATATTTGTTCTGTAGATTCCATGCAATTAAGTGAATAAGCGATACGTAACAGCCTATGTTTTCCAAGAGCAGGACGGTGTCCAAGTGATAGCGCAGCAATGCTACGAGGAGGCAAAAGGAACAAATGCCTGCTTGTGTTTTTATGCCATCCTAGAATTAACCCCTGGAATGGCTCTGGAATAAAATTCAAGTAACTCAGTGCTAAGTCAGGCCCTGAATCCATACTACAACCTCAAAAGTGCTACACCTTGCTCAGCACCTATTTCACAAAGTTTTTATGATGGACATACTCCATCATGGAAGGAGAACCAAAGCCTGTAATCAGGTGTTTGTAGGTAAACAGAAAGCCGAACTGAACCGTCAAGGTGGAATCAGAGAGAAATCACATCAGGATCAGAGAGAAATCACTCAGGAGAAAAAATCACTGCTGTCAACAAAAAGGATTCATCTCCAATGTTTTCCTGCCAGTTTTAGATAAGAACAAAACAACCAAGCCTGGCTGTTTCTGGGAAAGGATGAAGGGCTTTCGTAGCATCCCCTTGAAGACCATTCTTTAATAAAACCAACTGGAAGGGAAGATAACTCAAGCTGGATGTCTTAAGCGTGTCTTAGGGATGTCTTAAAGGATGCCTAAGAAAATCAGAGACCAGGTTTTTGGAAGCTGGGCTCCCAGCAGAGCAAGCAGATGAGTAACTCCGGGTGCCCATAGCTGTGACCCAGCTGGGCAGGCTTTTAGGAGAAACTAACATCCAGAGTTGAGAGAAGCGCCATGTATTAGCGGGGACTAAATGGGGTACGGATGCTTGAAAATTAGACCCTACCTGAGCCGTCCAGAGGAGCTTCAAATTTACGTCTCCAAGCCAGAGAAGGGGTGAGTGAGACGGATGTATGACATGACTCCTGTGAAGCACAAGGAAGTTTTTAGGTAAAAATACAAAAACCTGGTGTTACCTGTGGTTTAGGATTACATAGAGCAGAGTGTATCTGGGAGAGGTTTTCCTCGTCTGAATGGTTCCAGACTGAGTTTCAAAGCATGGTACCTTGTCTGGTACCTTGCCAGCTCTCGTCAAGTTAGGTCATAAGGTGATTATGCCATTAAACTCCTTGCTGTCCCCCGTCTTCATCAAAAAGCAGCTTTTTCTCACAGTTGCAAATAGAAATACTTGGCTAAAATGGGGCACCGTGGGTTGCTTTGGGATCCTTCCCCAGTCTGGGGGTTGTACGTTCTCCACTCAAGGCCATGGATTGCAACTAACCAAGGTGACCCATGTCCCATCTCGGTTTTGCTTTGTTTTGCCTTGTCTGAAAATGCGTCCCTTCAGCAGAGCGAGTCGTGTCTGGATCTTCAGAAATGTTCAGCCCCTTTGGTCACAGCTGGGTTTGCAGAGGTGCTCAGCTCCCGCTTAGGCAACAGAAATCCTATTTTTGAAGGATGTTCACACAAACAACATTGGACTCTCTGCCCAGGAGGTGTGGCAGCAAGGATGGCTGCCTTGAGCCCTGCAGAAAGTCCACCTTCTTTTCTGCAAGTCAACCTTGTCCGAAAACCTCTCCAAAAGCCCTTTGGATAACCTGGCCCTAATGCTGCCTTGCATGAGATGGTCCCAAGACCCACTGAGTCAGAGCAAAACCTGGCACAGCTCTCTCCTGGTCCCTGCTTCCCGTCACAGAGTCAGAATGAATGTTGGGATCAGGGACTAGATTAAAAATGGGCAGAAATAGGGATGTCTAACAAATGTCTTGCTCACAGATGAGGTGTTTTTACTCTCAGCCAGCATTTGCAAAGCCGGGACCATAGTGGCAGACACTCCCCTGAATATTTTACATTATTCCTCCTATTCCAAAAAGGCTATTCAGGCATTTTATCCTTTCCAGTTGGTCTCCATCTCTCCACTCTTGCAAATCACTGTTATTAATTATGCACCCACTGCTAAGCCCCCCTACGAGGAGGACTCCAGCTCCCGCACCGCAGCAAAGGAGGGGTTACTGGACTTCTTCATAGGGAAGAGAAAGCGCTACCCCACCCTGAAGGGATCATCCAGCTTTGGAGAGAGGAGCTGACAGCTGTTTTTTATTAGGATGGAGGCCTTTAAAAGGCAGTGTTGGGGTAGGGGTGGGATCTTTGGTCCGGAGGAGAAGCATGTTATGCTCAGTCCCTGGGCTGGACTGTCAGGCTTGTGTGGTCTCTGGCCAAATGGCACAAGAGTCGAGAGGCTCTGCTTTGATTTTCCTCTGGCTGGTGATGGGAGTTGGGCTGGTGCAGTGGGACAAGAGTTGGCCTCTGCTGTGGCTTGGACTGGGCACGGACTGGGCACTCCTACAGCATAGGTGATGAGTGATGACATTAAAGGCAAGGTGAGGGAGACAAACACCACTGAAATTTAGGGAAAACGAGCTGTGGCTACAGCTCTGAGTCCTGCCCCTTCACAGGCAGGTAAGCAGGATGTTAGTGCACAAAAATCTCTGTTATTTAAGGGCAGGGTAGGGGGAGAAAAGAGGCAGAATAAAGCAGAGCTGTGAGGCTTCAGGCTTGCAGTTCACCCTGGAAAATGCTATAAACTTCTGCAAGATGTCTGGTGGGGGAGAAATCTCAGGTTGCTGCAACCTTGCTGCTTTACAGGGATGGCCTCGCATCCCAGAGGAAGGACAAATAGGGGCCTCATCCCCTTTTAAACTGTCCATGCTGTAGGTGCAAGGGAGTTTGCATATGGTCTCTGTAAGACCTGGCCTCCATCACCAGGGTTTGGGCACTACAAGGAGAACAGCTGAGCTTTCACCTCCCTCTGGCTGTACCTTCTTGGGACAAAAACCTCTTTTCTGTTATTTGCCTTAGAGCTGCCACGCACCACTGAGGCATAACCGGAGCTGCAGCCCCTCCATGCACGTGGCGATGTGGCTGTGGGGTGTGATAGAATCATAGAATCATAGAATAGTTTGGGTTGGAAGGGACCTCTAAAGGTCATCTAGTCCAACCCCCCTGCCGTGGGCAGGGACATCTCCAACTAGATCAGGTTGCTCAGAGCCCCGTCCAGCCTGACCTGGAATGTTTCCAGGGATGGGGCATCCACCACCTCTCTGGGCAACCTGGGCCAGTGTCTCACCACCCTCAGCGTAAAACATTTCTTCCTTAGATCTAGTCTGAATCCACCCCCCTTTAGTTTAAAGCCATTCCCCCTTGTCCTGTCGCAACAGGCCCTGCTAAAAAGTCTGTCCCCATCTTTTTTATCAGCCCCCTTTAAGTACTGACAGGCTGCAATAAGGTCTCCCCGGAGCCTTCTCTTCTCCAGGCTGAACAACCCCAACTCTCTCAGCCTTTCTCCATAGCAGAGGTGTTCCAGCCCCCTGATCATTTTTGTGACCCTCCTCTGGACCCGCTCCAACAGGTCTGTGTCTTTCTTATGCTGAGGGCTCCAGAGCTGGACGCAGTGCTCCAGGGGGGTCTCACCAGAGCAGAGCAGAGGGGCAGAATCCCCTCCCTCGACCTGCTGGTAGATGCTCACACATTGCTCCTCTGCACCCCGGTCCCTGCTCGGTCCCTGCCAAGGTGTATTCTTGTTTTAACCCCCTGGCTGGCTTCAGAGCAACCTCATGTTAAAAAAAATCTATGTATCAGGAGCTGTCTTCCTTTTCGCAGAGATGTGGCATTTCTCCCTGGATGCTGTACAGACCAGAAGGGCCGTATCCAGTCGTGTGCCAATGTATTTACCCCTCAGGAGTATCAATGCTAGCTATGAGGCAGACTAGGGAAATAGTCTTATACTTATACCATATATATCTTATACTTATATCCATAAGTATATGCTCTATTCTTGATTCAATTTGGAGGAACCTCAGTTACTGAGTCCTTACTTTTATATATGCTCCTGCTCTTCAGCATTCTGCAGAAGATTTGAGCGTCAAGCGGTCCTTGTTTGTTCTCCCTGTCAGAGGAAAAAGCATGTGGCTGAATATTCAAAACTCATATGATAATAATTTACCTTTTTTTTTTAGTAGGTGGAGGAGCCTCAAAAAAAAAGTCCCTATCAATGCTTGAAATTGAAACTTAGAGACCCAGTGAAAAACTTTTATCTGCTTAAACTAGTAACTAAACAGGGTCAAGGGCACAAACCTGGTCACTGACCTATAATTTATTATTAATCGGCGTTGCTCACCAAAAAACCACTCACCAGTCTGGGTAGGGCTTGGGGGATTTAAGAGAGATGTTTCCCAATGCGGAGTGTGGATGTGGTCACCCTGTTTTGGGTAACGGAGCTTAGTTTTATATGCCAGTTGTGCATCGGGCCAGTAAATGGCCGTTAGCCCAAAGTTATTTATATTTGTAGCTGGAGCCCGTGTCTGAAGATGACCAGAATACTTGTTTGAAATGGAGGAACGGCATCCTGTTGCAGGGTGTGCTGTCACACGCCCTGGCAGCTTCCAGCCACTGGTCCCAGCTAAATAATTTCAAAAAACCCCTCCAGAACATTTATAAACGGCTCCTTTGACTGTCACATGCAGAACACACACTAATGCCGGGTGAAGCGCTATCCTAGCCCCTCTGCGGGCGCGATGGCTTTCGTAGCTCATTCATAGCACACAGCGTCTTGAAACTCACTGATAAAACCGTAATACCACACCCCACAGTATACATAACTATGTCATATTAATAAATATTTGCAGAGTGCCACGACTTGGCACAGCGCTTTAGAGATTTTTTAAATAGAGGAGCATGGCCCCCCGCTCCAGGAGAGTTTACACTCGGGTCCCGGTTCTGCATATGTTTAATGTTATCCTGAGTCACCCATGGAGGGTCTTCTCTTCTTGCGGGGGGGATGGGAGAAGAAGAGAGGGTGAGGAGACACATGCATAAAAACCAATGATAAATGACGCTGCCAGAGGCAGCATGGGTGGGCCCGGGGCATTAGTAACGGAATATGCCTTTTTTGCATCTATGTGGTCGGTTGAAATCCAGTTGAGCTCCTCAGCACCTGAATGGTATCCCTCTCTCAACGGCAGTGTTATGGTTTACGTAGCATGAGCCTGGTGAGGTCTGCAACAGAATTAGGACTTTTGCAAGGGGTTGCAGGACTCACTCTTGCTTCTGAGTTACATTTGAGGCCAGGGACAGATGTAGCTGCAGTGTGGGTGAAGGGAGTCTGACCTGCGCTGCCTACGGTTGCTTTGAAGACTGATATCTCATCACTGTACGCGCTCCTGGTAAATCCTGCAAGGACTTGCTGGCAGATTTGGGGCGGGTTTCAAGTTTCGGAGGTTACCACACCTGCTGCAACAGATGACAACAAAGCCTTATTTTCCAGCCGGTATCCTTCTGACATGCTAAAAAATTTCTTTATAAGGCCCAAAGATATTTCTAAAGATTAACAAGAAGATGATTTTCCAAACATTTCTTTGAGTCTAATAATTAGGTCAATTAGGAAATGCAGTCCAGAAAATACTGTCCCATTATCTCCACTTCTAATAATGGGTGGTGTGGTGGTTTGACCCTGGCTGGACACCAGGTGCCCACCAAGCTGCTCTATCACTCCCCTCCTTAGCAGGACACGGGGGGGGAGAAAATAAGATGGAAAAAACTCGTGGGTCAAGATAAAGGCAGTTTAATAAAGCAAAAGCAAAGGCCGTGCGTGGAAGCAAAGGGAAACAAAAGATTTGGCAGTAGCCAAAACACTGGTGTGTTATCAACACCAATACAAAGCACGGCACTATGAGGGCTGCTACGGGGAAAATTAACTCCGGATGGATGCATCCATACCCTACGTAAAGACTGTGTCTTTGCAGGCTGCAATGCCAAAGAGGGTGGTTTGCTCAACAGCCGCTTGCTTCCCATGGGGTTTAAACACTTTTGGAAAGCCCCAGCTCGGGTTTATTTATTGTCACGCTGGTGTGGCCAGTTCTTTTTTTATGAAAACCCCGTGGAAAATGGTGAATCAGGTTGTCTTCTGCTGATGGAAATGGCAATTGCTTTGATCCACAGAAGCAGTAGGAAAGCTAATGATTGCTGAACTTTTACATTTAGGCCCCTGATTCAGCACTCAAGTCCCGTGAAATAAAACTCCACATGCACACTGAGGCAGCTCCCCACTTCCCATGTGCCCAAAAAGCATCCGTGCTTTGCCACCAGACGCACGCCCCGATGTGTGCATGAGGGGCAGGAGACAAAGACCTGCAACATTTCAGCAGTGGACGTCCCTGATTCAGCAAAGTGCTTAGAGCAGAACGTGTCATACGGAGATTAAGAGGATTTAAACCTGTACAGAAATATTTTGGCATACCAGGGCCTGGAGGCTTGTCTGTGCACGGAATTGTCTCAAATTAAATGTTTGGGGTGGTTTTAAAGTTTCTAAAGCTCTTCCTGAATAACTCCCTATATGCATGTGGTTAGTCCAGAGCATGTTTATCCTATATCCTTTATGTATACATCCTTTCTCACGAGCCTTCTGGTTTCTTACTCTTTATCCCACCTTTTGACTTCTGTCTCCTATGCCCTTCTGTCCTGATGAACACCGTGGACCAGCAGCTCTCATGAACGCTACGAGGAGTGGATACTTGTGCTCCCAGTGCCATTTTTTTAATGATTCTCCAGCATGTTGTCCTGTCGTAAGAAACCTTTACAAACTGTTAGGGCTCAAGACAACCACGCAGACTGGGACCGTCTCCTTCTTTCCGTATTCCTCCTCCACACCATCATTTTTGGCCGTTCAGCTCTCGTCGCCGGTATTTAGACCGTGAAGGTCTGGTGGCAGGACTTGCCTTGCTGTGTTGTGTTTGCACAGCTCCGAGCACAGCAGGTGCCTACTGCAAAATCACGACTATTATAACTAACGCTACTTACTACTTCTGCTCCTATTGATTAATAACAACTGCATTTTCCCAACAGCCCTTTAAAGATTAAGGTAATTTGGAAAAAGGCTATTTATACAGAAATCAGGGCATTTGCACAGCAAGCCAGACTGCAACAGATATTCCAGGCAATTTCCCCATGTAAATAAGTCCTCCTTGGAGAACCCTGACAAAACCTCCTCCTTGTAGGTACACGTTTCTGGGGGGAGAGGGGTGGGAGGCGGGCTGGGGAAATGGGAGTCTCCAGCAGTTTGAGCACTTGTGGGCAGCTGTCACACAAAGAAAAATGGACATACTGTGCAAAGCTGCTGGCAAAACTGGGTCTTAAACAAATAACATAGTGGCTTTGGGAATTTGGGATTGTGTATACAGGGTTCTTTGCAGTTCACATAGGAAAGCCCATTAGCGACCTGTGTATATGAACGCAATCTTTCCGGCACAGGGACACATACATAAAAATATTATCCTAAAAATATAGCGGTTCCGAAAATAGACCTTTAGGAAATTTATTCTGAGTCTCTTGGCCCTGAGACTAAAGCATTTATTCTCTTCTTTCCTTTCACCTGAAACCCACGATCAAGCTGAGTGAGCAAAATGACACAGGTACTCTTGCAAGCAGCACCCATTTGTTCACAGCCCATAGCTGACACAGACGTCTTAAATTCAGACTCAAGAGGCTTGAGGTTGAGAAGCCAGTTGTGCTTTTCTTTCTTAGGCTTTTTTCTCTTAACCTTTTTTCTTTTCTTTTTC
>NW_008796046.1:1583644-1584266 GCF_000699145.1 Aptenodytes forsteri | reverse complement strand
TTCTTTTTTTTTTCTTTTTTCTTTTTTCTTTTTCTTTTTCTTCTTTTTTCCTTTTCCTTTTCTTTTTTCTTTTTTTTTTCTTTTTTCTTTTTTCTTTTTCTTTTTTTCGTTTTCTTTTTTCCTTTTCCTTTTCCTTTCTCTTTCTCCTTTCTTTTTCTAGCAGGCAATCATCAAACCTCCATCCCTGATACTGGCGCGAAAGCAAAAATCAGATCTCAACATCTCGGCTTTCCGCTGATTCAAGAAAGATCAAAGAAAAAGAGGTTGGGAAACCTGAAGGCTGGCAGCAGGACCCAATGAGGCAGGACCTTGTGCTCGCAGCCTGCGTTAGGGCTGCCGGGCAGTGATTTCTTAGCCTCGCAGGAGAAGGAAATCCACCTGACGGCCCCGTGCATGAAAAGTATCTTTGTCCTTTAATTGGGAAGTCGATCGCGGGGCCCGGCAAGCGCTAATCACCCTCCGGAGAGGTAACGTTTAAAAGTTTCCGGTGAAAACGCGAACTAGCCATTTCTGTCGCTAATCATTAACCGCTCATTAGAATAACGCCCTGAACAGTTTGCCGCGCCGAGTCCAGCCCGGTCCCTGCCATCCCCCGGGGGCCGGCGCCGGGCACCCCCGGCCC
>NW_008796046.1:1580691-1582928 GCF_000699145.1 Aptenodytes forsteri | reverse complement strand
AAAAGCCGCAAGGGAGATGGGACGCTCCGGGGGCTGAAGGGAGAGGAGACCCGGGGGCTAAAAGGGAGAGGGGAGATGGAGAAGGGTATAGGGACACCTAAGATCCGGGGGCTGCGAGGGAGAGGGGAGACTCAGGGGCTAAAAGGGAGAGGGGAGATGGAGAAGGGTATAGGGACACCTAAGATCCGGGGGCTGCAAGGGAGAGGGGAGACTCGGGGCTGCAAGCGTGAAGGGGGATGCAGGGGGCTGCAATGGAGAGAGGAGCCCGGGAGGCTGCAGAGTAACGGGGAGACCCAGGAGTTGCAATGGAGAAGGGAGCTGCAGAGGGCTGGAAGAGAGAGGGGAGACCCGGGAGCTGGAAGCGAGAGGAGAGGCTTCATGGAGAGGGGAGACCTGGGGGCTGCAAGCAGCCCTATTCCCTGTCCCTGCTCCCCATCCTCACTGCAGGTCATTTGGGGATGCACTACCCCTAATCCAGGCGACCGTGCTCCTGGCGAGAGCTGCAGGCTAGCAGCGCGGTCAGGTGGATGTCTTTCCTTCTTGGGTGGGAAAGTTGCAAAAATGTGAGATGGATACTGACACGTTTATATATAGTTCGTATTGCCTATTCCCATCCCCGGGACCGGACTCTCGGAGGTGTCAGATGGGGAGTGTTTTCTGCGTGCAAGAGTGGGGCTGGTTGCAAACCTCCCCGGAGCGAAGTGAAAAGAGAGGTTTGAGTTAAAAACGGCTCCGTCTTTTAGGAGTCCGCAGGCCACTTGCTGCTGGTTTGATCAGTGACCCAGAGCTCTGCAGAGCTGTAAACATCACGTCTGCCCCAAAGAGTCTCCCTCCCTCCCCTCCCCTTGCAAATTCCTCTTGCAAATTCCTCTTGCAAACGTAACCTGTGCTGGACTGAGTGGAAAAAGGCGTTATTAACCTCCCCAAATAACAGGGGTGCGATTGCAGGCCAAGCTTGCAGCTCTTGGGGTAGGGATGGGGGGTTTAGATCACTTCTATTCCTCCCTGGAGGGGGAATCCAAACTGTGACTTTTTCAAGGCAGGGGGCAAAGCGGAGGATGATGTTGGCTGGTCTGGGTTAGCGAGAGGATTTTAGACCATCTGAGACATTTTACACCCGACTCTTGTGTTGTTCAGCAATTCACAGGAGGGAGATAAGGGGTCTGAAATATCTAAATGGACACTAAAAGGCATGGACAGGATTAAGGGTTGAAGGTTTCCAGTGTGCTGGTGGAGAGGGGGGAAGCAAAGAGCTTCCAAGGATTAAAAGATACAGAAATACCCTGAAACAAGAAGTATGCCTGGATGCTCATGGGAGTACTACCTTCAAGGGACACATCAAACCCAAATCCGAGCGGGCATTAAAGAAAAACAACCCGTGGCGATGAAATCCTGCCTCCCTTGTAGTCAGTCGGAGTTTTGTCTCGGACTTCAAGGGAGCTGGGAACTCACCCCTAGAGGTTATTAAAATCCTTTATAATAACAGCACATCTCTAGTAACCCTTTACACCAGGCGCTGGGGTTGGGATAGCCAAAAAGCAGCCTGAATGGAAAAATACACTGCAGAGAGCAGAAAAAACACCCAGAAATATTCCTTCCCCGCCGACCCAATTGCTCCCCGAATGGGGGTACCGAGGCAGAAAGCGGCAGCTGGGACAAATCCAGAGCTGGGGGGTCAGGTGGGATGTGCTTTTCCCAGGGTAAGGGGTTCCTCGAAGCGTTGCTGACTGCGCCAGCTATTCCCGGTCCCATCCCAAACCCCTTCGAGGGGGCGGCGTGGGGGGATGCGCGGTTGCGGCTTGGGCATGCCAGCGTGCCATGCGATGGGCTGTGAGACTCCAGAGGCGCAACGCGGCGGGCAGGTTTTTCTGTTTATTTTATTATTGGCTTTCTTGTGGAGTGGGAAACCCTTGCAAAGACCACAAAGAGCAGCCTGGAGCGGTGTCTGAAGGGAATAACTGGAGGCGCAACGCGGCGGGCAGGTTTTTCTGTTTATTTTATTATTGGCTTTCTTGTGGAGTGGGAAACCCTTGCAAAGACCACAAAGAGCAGCCTGGAGCGGTGTCTGAAGGGAATAACTGAAGGGAAACCCATTTCCTGCTATTAATACCGCTGCTAAAATAAGCAAGCCGTGCCCCGGAGACAGAGAGGACCCCTCTAAGAATTTTAGTCCTGCACCTGGTTTGTTTATTTGTTTGGACTGAAGAAGGGAAAAACAACAACGACAAAACAAAACG
>NW_008796046.1:1560890-1579267 GCF_000699145.1 Aptenodytes forsteri | reverse complement strand
TCTTGGGGGGGTGGGCGTGGGGGGATGCGCGGTTGCGGCTTGGGCATGCCAGCGTGCCATGCGATGGGCTGTGAGACTCCAGAGGCGCAACGCGGCGGGCAGGTTTTTCTGTTTATTTTATTATTGGCTTTCTTGTGGAGTGGGAAACCCTTGCAAAGACCACAAAGAGCAGCCTGGAGCGGTGTCTGAAGGGAATAACTGAAGGGAAACCCATTTCCTGCTATTAATACCGCTGCTAAAATAAGCAAGCCGTGCCCCGGACACAGAGAGGACCCCTCTAAGAATTTTAGTCCTGCACCTGGTTTGTTTATTTGTTTGGACTGGAAGGGAAAAACTTTTATCTCCTCCTGGCTGCTCCCCGGAGACAGAAATGTGATTTTATGTTTACGAAGTTGCAGCCCTTTCTGTGAGCTCCAGGTGCCCGAGGACTTGGAAGAAGTGAGAGGCAGAGTTAATGAGGTGAGAAGGAAAGCAGAAGGGAAAGAGCAAAACACATTTGTTGTAACAGATCAGACCGAAACATCTGCAGGGCATGGGCACCTGCGTGAAGTCGGGAAATGCAGCTTTTATAATTTGTCTTCTCTGTAGAAAAAGAGGAGGGGAAAAAAGAAAAGAAATCTGGAGAGAAGGAAGGGAGAGATGAATAGATGAAGATCTGGACTCATCTAAAGATTTATCTTTTTTTTTTCTTTTCTCCCCCGAGCAGTTACACAAACCTTTGGGGGGGGGAAGTGGAGCAGCGAATGAAGTCTTGCCATGTGCAGGGTTAAATGGAAACACACAATCAGACCATAACTCAGGGTGTAATTCAAGCCATACGGTTTGTCTGTCTGTTGCCTCGAAAGGTTGTATCAAGGCTTGGCGAGGGAGGGGACTGAGAGGGGATAATCCGAACTTTTTCATGATTCATAAACCACTCCTTTGCAATTTGGATAATAGAACTCTCTCTCGCGACGACTCGCTAAACTTCAGAGTTAACCGTAGCTCGCGCTCTTTCTTTCTCTCCTTTCAGGTTGTTCATCTCCAAGGAGGAGCAGCACCCAAACTGCAGGGAAATACGTCGTGCAGAAAATTAGGAAGACTCCTTTTTTTTCTTTGGAGAAGCTGATTTCCTTTGGCAAGTGGGGGACGGTGGAGAAAATGAAGCCGAGTCCACGATTTTTCTTAGCTGGTTTTCTGTCTTTGATTCTGCAGACGGCGATTTGCTATGGGATAAAATGGATGTAAGTACCTGGCTATCTCTATGCATTTTTAAAGTCTTTGTAGGCATTGCTGGTCTGTTACCCGTTTTTGCAACTGCTGTTTGAAGCACACTGTAAAGCCATTTAAAGAGCAGCAAACGCTGCATTTCTCTGGGCATTCATTGATTTCAAGTGTGTGTACTAGGGGCTTGTGCTAACAATATGTCTCCATCTTCTTTCCAAAATATGCATGATTTAGGCTCGCTTTTTCTTCTCCTCATTGATACCAAAGGAAAGGCACACACTTGAACGCTCACATGAGCCACTTAATGAAGTTTCTAGCGTTAGCTCCTGAAACGCTGGGAAACTCTCCCACCGGGACCGCTGGTCATGCTGAGTAGGAGCTGAGAGCAGTAGGGACGGCAGCTAAGATAACGCCGCCAATCTCCAACCACAGGGGATGCTTGACAGATAACATGGGTTTTTTGTGGACCTTTTAACCTTTGGATTTTGGGGGAGCCCGGGGTGGGGAGGGGAAGGAGGGTGAAGAAATACCAGGGCGTGTGGTCAAGTCTGGATCGAGTTTCCTCGGAGGTAATGTCACTGCAAACAAAGTGAAAACATCACTATCTCATTTCTTTGCTTAAGCAAGCAATCAATTAGTTGCTTACTGCAAAATAAACAAACAAGCCCCTCCAACAGCCATCTGGTTTCATGTCCTTGATGAGTGATCTGTCTTTTCTACTCGGGTTTGAAGCTGTGCGCAAAATAAATAAGGGGATGTGGGCTAGCCTCAAATGAGCATCTTCCGTAAAAGAAAAGGCACAATAAAATGCCATGCCAGGAAGAGTCTGTTGTGTAGGGTATAGTGTGTCGAGGTGAGGATCTTGGGGTTAGGTGGGGAAATTGAGACAAGAGGTTCCTGTTTTGTTCCTCCTTCTGTGCTATGTCTAATTCCCGTTCCACCGTCCCAATCATTATCATCTGAGGCTCTCCCCATGCCACCTTTTGTAAAGGCTCTTCTAAATTTGGACATCTTCAAGTTAGATGTCTTGTTGGAGCCAGGGTTTTCGCTGTCCTGCATGCAGTCATGGGAAGGAGGACCTTCCAGACGGGGATTCGCCCTCTCCAAAGAAACATCCAACACAAACGTCAAGAGATGTCCTCTGGAGATGCCGTGGACTGCAGGGAGCTGGTTGAGACCACACATCCACCTTTTATGTGCGTAAAGAGAAGCACCCCCGTAGGGTGTTTAAATGCAGATGGTCAGGTGGGAGGAATGGTCACCTACTTTAGGGCATTGAAATGTGCTGTCTCCATACTCTAAGGACCACCCTGGAAGTAGGGGAGAGTCAGGATCTGATTTGCTCTTCACCATCTTGGCTTTACACCTTGTAGCAGTCATCACAGCTGAATTACATAGGCCAGCTATTTCTTTCTGCCGGCTTCCTCGGCTGTTTAGGCTCTCAGCTCTGCATACATCCAGCACCTTGCACAGGGTGGGCATCTCCTCCCTGCAGGACATTTAGCAACACGTCCATGGGCTGGCAGAGCCTGGCCTCGTTTGCAGCCTTTATTTCCATGCGGCACAGAAATAAAGCTGTTTTGTGGCACCCTGATTCAGTAGGGCACTCATGTACGGACCCGTAACTGCGTGGAGGGGCTTGCTTATATGCTTGGCATTAGGGTCCTGCTTAAGCAAGGTGCTAAGTCCCCAGCGAAGAGCCTGGGTTCCTCTGAAGTGCAGGGGCGAGATGAGCTTCAGAGGGAACCTGATAGCACGTTGACAAGCCACAGGCACGCAAAAAGGCTGGAGGGCAGGGCAAGGTCCCTAATAGCTTTGCTGGCAAAAGCAGCCTTTCGGCCAGTAAGCGGTTAAGCTGCGAGAGTTGCTTTTGGGGATGGGGTGGGGGGGAGGCAGTTGGAGGAAAGACCCTGTCGCCACTCCTCGCCTTCCCAGCAGACGTATTCCCCCCCCGCTCCCCCCCCATCGAAAAGCGAGTGGGGAAGATGAAAGCTGGGATTAAAGTGGCATTTGAAGCATGAACTGCATCCAGATGCGCCGCGGGGCTCCCCTCACACCTGTTTAAAACCTGGCGGAGACCTGTACTCCCTGTCCCAGGGCACTTCGCGCAAGTGGGATACTGCCAGCTGGGATTTCACAAAATTATGATGGTGTGGGGTTGTTTTTTTTTTCATTTGCAGTTCTTCCTCCCTTCCCTACCCTTGTTTTTCCATGGAAACACAGGCCAATTTCTCCCCCACACACTCCCCATCACTCTCTTTTCCCCGCTGCAGTGGTGCTGCCATCCTTGGGGCTAGGGGACCATCCTTGGGAGTCGCGTGGGTAAACTCTTGGCGAACGGAGATCGATGCTACCGAATGCCGAGTAATACCTCGGAGCTGCAATCCCAGCCCCGGACTCACGCGCTGGGCACTGTACGACCAAGCCCTGCCCCTTCCCTCTCGTGCTCGTGAATGGTGGTGGGGGGGAAAGGACGGGATGAAGAGGGAGGAAAGTGCTACGAGATGTTTTCGGTCGTGGGCTTGTCTCAGCGGTCTGCTCGCTGCGCCGTTGTTGTAGGCGTGGTGCCAGAGGCGAGCGTCGAAGAGTATTTGGGAGGGGAAAGATAAGGAGGTGGGTTTTGCCAGCCTGGCGGGCTGGGTTTGCAAGCCTGAGGAACAGGGAGCGACTGACATGGAAAGCGATAGGAAATTCAATTTTGATTCAGAGCGTGATGTAATTGCAGGGGGAGGGGGAGAAGAAAAACACACATTTCAGCCATTTAGGACTTCCCTGTAACGCGAATATCCCCTGTAAATTAGTAAAAGTGGGGAGAATGTAAAAGGGAGCTATTTGTTTTATTTTATTTGGCTTATTTTTATGAGTTCTGTGGTCCAGATCACCAGCTGTTGTAAATCGGCACCGTGCCCTTCCCTGTCATAGTGGCGTGCGCCGCCGAGCATCCAGCGTGGTGCGTGAATGGTCAGCATCTCATAAACCTCCTCTTGCTGCTGGAGAAACTTCATATTTTGGCCTCTTCCATCCGAGCTCCGGGGAGCTGCTCAGGTGCAAAGTCAGGGTACGGACAGATCTTTGCAGGATCAGGGCTGTCGTGGAGAGGCAGCCTTTCCCTTCAATGCCTATGAGCCCCTGAGTCTTACTTTTGCACGTTGCTTTTTGCAAACGCTTTCCCATCCTTAGAGCAGGGGGTTTTTGCATCGCTTTGTGGTCCTCAGTGCTTGTTTTGCGTTACAGCGGCTGGGGAGATGAGGCAGCCATCGGTTTCAGTGGGAGACGTCTTAGGGCCAATGCGTGTAGGAACTCCATCGCCTTACCCGCCTCCTTTTGCACCCCCTTTAGCTTTCCTAGGAGGGCTTGGGTTTGGCCAAGCAGGTTGCTGAAGCAATTCGTTTGGGTAGAGCTGAAAAATAGATGGGCACTAGAGGGAGCTGCGGCCAGATGTGCATGCCGCAGAGGTCTGCAGATGTTGGGTTGTCCAGGCACAGAGTGGCTTTCGAGGCACTTCTGCCTCCTCGGGAGTTGGCATCTCCTCTGCCCAGGCGCCAAGACACAGGTTGGACTGTCCCTCTGTGTTGAGTGTCACCTTCAACGCAAAGAGTGGTTGTAAAGGAGCCAAATGCAGCAAGTGTTTTCTTTGCGTGGCTTGCAGGATCAGCCCATGACAGCAAGTGGTGGTATTAGGAATTCCATCATTTTTAGATGGAGCTTGGTCCCTTTGGGAAGTCCCTGCCTGTCCCTGTTGTGGTGGTCTGGACATGCCCCGTGCCCTCTGGAGCCATTCCTAGCTGAGCACCGTTCCCAGCTACGAGGTCAGCTTTGCTGCACAATTCCCATGGTTAAATCACAGCCCTTCAGGAGCAAAAGGTGGCTCAACCGTGCATTTTGGTGAACGCGGGATGTCCCCCAGCTCACCGACCTCGAGCAGCACCGCAGCCTTTCTGCAGCCAGCAGAAAGCAGGGGAGAAAATGGAAAGATTTTCTGCTTCCCAGCAGCTCCTGCTTCTCTCCTCCAGCCGGGGGGGAGGTGGGACATGGGGGCACGGGCGCCTGCGAGGAGACCGTCTGCCTGGCAAGGGGGCTGCTAGATGAGCTGCCGTGAAAGGACTGCAGGACAGGGATGGAGGGAGTGGAGCGGGCTGTGGGCGAGGAGAGGGGGGGGACACAAAGGCTTTGAAGTTTGCTCTTCGCTCCGTAGGCAGCTCGGGAAAACTTGACAAAGCCCCACGGCCTTCCTCGGCGCTCGGTGAGCCAACTCGCCGCTGGCATCGACTTCAGTCGAGCTCGGGCTGGAAGTCAATGGCCTTGTGCCCGCTACTGCCAGCACTGGATTTGGCACCGTATCTGAAAGCAGCTCTTATTTTAAGCTTTTACTTCAGGGTTGGTTTTTTTCCCCCCCACTCCTCTCCCTCTTCCTCCTCTTTCTTTCTTTTATTTTTTCTTTTTTGCTATATAAATCCCACTTCTCTGTTTTGAAAAGGCTTTGCAGAACCACTGAAAGCGTTTACCAGGGGACGTGGTGGCTTTCCCAGTGCTTGTGGTCCCCAGGCCAGGACTGATGCAGGGCCGGGTGGCAGGGCCACGGGCTGCCTCTGACTACCGCGAGCTTAGACAAGGTTATTGTAACAGTCCTGTGAGCCTCTTCCAGTTGAAAACCTGAGAAAATGAGGCTCCTGCAGATAAAAAACCTTCAATGGGATCAAATGCAAAAATAACCCCAGTCCCTGCCTCTCTTTTATTAAAGTTTACCACACACTTCACTCTCCACAGCCGTGTAATTTTGTCTAAATCTTTTTGTTTCACCCAAATCCCTGGCAGATTAAGGGGTTTAAGAAAAGGCATAAAAACAAGAGTGCCTTCGCAGAAAGCAAAGCAGACAATTTGGAGCAGAAGTTCGTGGTTGCACCAGCAGTCCCGCTGTGAGACCTTCTTGGGTCATATCACACAAGGGACGATGGGGAGATGCCCTCCAGAGAGCGCCCACATCAGAAAGAGGGGAGACCCTTCCACCCTTAAAGGGTGTTTTAAAGGGCACCAGTGCGGCACCGCTCAATTCAAGGAGTTTTTCTCCTTTTGGCTTGACCAGGAGCAGTGTCCTACGCACAGTGGTCCTTGTAAACCAAACCCTGTATGGCTTTCATTGATGTCTGCTCAGATCTGAAGGTACTTCTCCCAAGCTGCTGCTCCTATGAATAGTCTTCTCATGGAGCCCAGATCTGCAGGAATGGGCCCATACCTCTCCAAGGACCTAACACTGTAGAGCATTCATGTTTTCAAATGAATTTATTAACTGCCTGAGATAATTAAAAGAGTAAACGAAAGTCATGATCCATTCATGCATCATATTTCCTCTGTAATTACGTTTATGGTTTTCTGTCAGTATCCATAACTTCAATTAAAAGCCCTGCTATGCTATATATAAAGCAGGAGATGTTTAGTTTGGGGCCTGTTTATTTAAAGGGATGGGTCAAATATTTATATTTAAAAAAAAAAAAAAACAACCACCTCTCAGTTGTCCTCAGCTTTCTGGAGAATGAAGGATGGGGCAGGAGAGTCAAGGGAGGAGAGCACGACGCTAGCAGGAGGAAACGGTGAAAAAGCAGCATTTATGGGATGGCAGCAGGTAAAATCCCCACATGCTGCTTCTTGGATGAAGGGTGTGAGTCCAAAGAAAGATGTCTATCAGGGATTTTTTTTACCAGATTGAGGACTAAACGTTGTTCTTCCCTGAGGGCTGCTTTATTCAGGCTGGCCGTTTCCCTTCCCAGTGCTGGTGGTCAACGGAGACTGGGTGGAGATGGGATAGAGACCCACCACCAAATCCCACCGCGGACGAGACTTTTCTGGGGGAAGGTGATTTCCTTCCCACTGCCCCACGAATGGACTTTGTTCCCCAGCAATGTCCTTTGCAGGCGGTGGGCATCCCTCCCTGGTGCTGCCGGAATTTAGGGAGCAGGGAGGGTTGGTGCCTTGCCACAGGTTTAAAGCGACAAGGGGTGGAGAAGACATTTCTGAATGTAGGACAGCGACTGAGCAAACCTGGGCTGTCAGGGCATGGACTAGATGACCTAATAGGCCTCTCACATTCCTGATCTGTGATTTATAAATGCACTTTTCGGTCTCGGCAAGCGACTCCAGTAACTGTGAGTTTTCTTTTCCATCTCCATTACCCTTTACTTTTTCCTCCCGACGCTTGGAGATGTTTCCAATTATAGGTTCTCACAAGCAAAGGCATGAAGTTCAGGCCTGGGAGATGTTCAGAAAACACCTTCCTGCGTCTTGCATTTTTATTCTTGGCGGGCTCCCTGGAACTCGGCTCATTCGATGAGAAACAGCCATTGCTGCCATTTACTGAGTTCTCCCCAATGGGGCCACGGTCCTTCCTCTCTTGACTGTCTGGCAGATACTTTTCCCTCTTCCACAAAGCAGATTTCTTTCTTGTTGCATTATAAATCTGCTTCTCTAATGGTGATCATTTCAGGCCATCTGTAATAACACGATCTCGTTGTATCACATCCCCTTTTTTCACGATGGGGATGAGTTTGAGTCTGAACTCAGCTCTCATCCCAACTTGTAGGTGGTTATTTCTACTGCTCCTGACTCGTCTGTAATGGTTGCAGGTGCCTCAATGTAAGCTTCCAGGTCCTTTAAAGATGCCAAAGGCCTCTATACAGGATTAGAGAATGTGGTGCAGGACCTAGGAGATGTATGCATCCTTCTGGAGGGCCAGGTGAAACATCCCAAGACCTCTCAAGCGTCACTTGGCACCTCTGATTAGAAAACTGAGCTGGTGCCCCATAGTACCGTATCTCTCAGAGACCTGGAGCATTCCTCGTTTGCCTGAAGCTCAGGCTGTGAAGCTCTCTCATTTCATCTGCCTCGCCCTGCCTGCTTATTTCGCTGCTGGGACGTACTGTGCTGGAGTATTTATCATTTTTACTCTATTAACGACGAGCTGCTTTGGCCTCTTGCCTGACTTGCATTTCAGCCCATTCCTGAGAGTTGCTGATAGGCTTTCTGGGATAAGTTTTCACAGGTTTCTGGTGCCAAGTGCTAGGGGTTGGACTCATCTCACCCAGCACTGTGCTTATACAGTCCAGATGTCTGCATCCGAGCTCGGTACCTGGGTTCCCTCTATAGCCAGAGCAGAAAATGAGCACATCTTATCCTACCGTAGATCTTAAAAGCACATCAGGCTAATTACTCCCTAGATGTGGCTTTTTCTTTGCATGGGCTGAAGAAGGACCCTGAAGGACTACCATGATGTCCACACTGTAGAGGTTTGCAGCCAGGTGACATTCGTACTGTCCCAAGACTCATGCCTCTACCTTCAAGGACATGATATATCTGAGATACGTGCGCACCCAGAATATCACCAACAGGTTTCGTCTCCACCAGCTCAGGTCCAGCACTGATTCACATCTAAGGCAGGATGAGTTGCCTTCTGGAGGTGCTCCTCTCCAGACAGGGAGCGTTGCAAGGAGCAACAGCGTGCAAGGGACCGAGATGAACTACAGGGCAGAATTTCTGACAATTAAATACTCGACTTTTTCCTTTCCCTTGAAATTCACCGGCCAGAACTTCTGTTCGCTGTATATTTAATGGACCTCTTTAAAATATGTGTATGATGTATATATTTACATAGCTAGCAGAGTGGTGGTTTCCCTTCCAAGTTTGCCCCTGATTATCTAGCGCCAGAAATGCCAAACTCCAGCCGCCTGGGAATTTGTCAGTGCAGACCTACTCAGCCCTAGCAAGGATCGTAGCTTTTCCCTGCTGGAAGAGCGGTTGGGGTTAGCAGTTATGCGCAGCCCAGAGAGAGCTCCAACATACACAGCAGCTGGTTCAAGCCAACCTTGAGGGAGCCGGTGGAACATGGATGTGTTTTCCTGAAAACCGAGATCAGAGCTAATACCCCTGATCTTGGTTAGAGCTCAATTTTAGCTCCGTTTCCATCTCATTTAACTTCTGAAGGATGTGGATGTTACAGTAATAAAGTGAAATGCACCCAGAAATGTGTCTGCTAATAAGCCAAACTAACCAAGATGGCTTAGGATGAAACTGAAAGGCAACACATTTAACAAGGAGAGAAGGAAATATGTGTTAAGGCAGTTGTGTTGCCAGGATCAGATGCCAGTTACTGATGCAGCCAGCTAGAAAGTTGTTTTATGGGAATGAATAACATTTATGACTACCCTAAGCAGGTCATAAAGATACAAAGAGAGTTACACACCAGGCTTCTGCTGATCGCTGTGGGTGCTTGGGGAAGAAGAGCACAGCCCGGTACGATGCATGGCAGCATTTGCTTTTTGCTTTTTTACCTGGAAACATTGGAAATTGCACACTAGAAGAACCAATGGGGTCTTCAGGGTGTTGTTGGTTTCTTCCATGGTAACATAAGTGCTGGTGCTAGTGGATCCCTTCCCAGTTTTGACCATGGTACTCTCTCTGCACATGCTCTCATCGTGCTTCTGCGCTACGTTTTTGGAGACTAGAGAAACAGACTTATCTACGTGCAACAGTGATGGAATTGGTGGAGGCCCTTGGCATTAACTCTAAGGGAAAGCATCTGTTTTGCAAACTTGGTGGCTTTTCCCTAGGCCTTGCAGGGGATTTTCTCCATAATTAATTACATGACATTTAGCATAATCCTTGGAGAGTGTGTGAGACAGATGCTGAATGCAAAACACTGATAACACCAACTTCACTTTTTTTTCTTCCTGAATACCACAGTCTTGGAAGATCCAGCTTTCTGTTATCGTGGAACTGATGGGTCATTTTTCACTCTGTTGGGAGGTCCCTCCTCTTCATTCTTCAGCAAAAAACCTTCCCATAAGGATTTACACATTCAGTCAGCTTGGCATATGCCCCAGGAGCTTTGTCCAGGCTCCCCTAGATGATGGAGAGAAATGCGCACTTCTAGAGGGTGTTTCTTCCCACCTACCTTAAACACCTACTTTAGATGAGATAAATCACTCTTCATAGTCGCCCATCTTTCTCACCAGCTTAAACTAAGCACCTATTGACAGGTAGCTAAAATTAAGTCAGAAGAACACAGGCCAAAGCATTCACTGGACTGGAGGTAGTGGAGAAATTAATATTGACCTGAAGGTTAACTTTTTTGTGGGTTTTAATGCCTTTTTGCATGTGCTTGTCTCCTCAGAGCTCTGTCCAAGACTCCTTCGGCTTTGGCCCTGAATCAAACCCAGCACTGCAAGCAGCTCGAAGGCTTGGTGGTTTCCCAGGTGCAGCTGTGCCGCAGCAACCTGGAGCTAATGCAGACCATCATCCAGGCGGCACGGGAAGTGATAAAGACCTGCCGTAAAACTTTCTCAGACATGCGGTGGAACTGCTCTTCCATTGAACTGGCTCCTAACTACCTGCTGGACTTAGAGAGAGGTAAACAGCACTGCTGGCTCAGCCGGGGACATGAGTGAGTAGAGTCAGCCAGTGTGTGTGTATGCGAGCTGGGGCTGGGAAGGGTCTTGCTACCAGGGGGAACGTGGAGGGATTACATAGCCTAGTTGTCATGTTCTCTGAGACCATGTTCATCGTTATGGTGCCAGTCATGCCCAGGAGCTCTCGAGTCCAGGACCTGGTCTCCCACGGCTCTGACAAAGCATGCCACCAGTCTGGTCTGCTCGTCTCATTAGGAGTCATGGTGCACTTGCTCACAGCCATGGAGCTGCTGGTCAGGGCATGCAGACTTGTCAAGCAGCACACACTACGCGTGAGGCTGCACAGTCAGCTTTCATGGGTCAGAGCATCCTTGCACGCTCATGCCGCAGCTCTGTGGCCTCCCACCACCTCCGCCAGCTCCATGCATGCCAGCTCCATGACCTGCCAGCAAGCAGCATCCAGCACGGGGTCAAAAGGAGGCAGGAGAGTCCATGGGGGGGACTTCTTCACATGCTCCAAGAGCGGATCACACCACGATGGACAAGTTGCATAAGTCCATGTGCCTCCTTGCCCTGCTGGGATGTTGCCTCGTGTTGAAGAGCTCACTTAGGAGATGTGTTCCAAGCTGGTGATGCCATGGGAGGTCTCAGCTGCAGTGAGTTGGTGTGTTTGCTGCTCTGTGGGCACAGATTGTGTGAGTCTCTTTTTGGGGAACGTTTAGCTGTCCCAGGAGGCTGAGCTGGAGTTCTTGTCTCTTCCAGGCACAAGGGAGTCAGCATTTGTGTATGCCCTTTCTGCTGCTGCCATCAGCCACACCATTGCCAGAGCCTGCACCACCGGGGACCTCCCTGGCTGTTCCTGTGGTCCCATCCCAGGTGAGACACCTGGACCTGGGTATCGATGGGGAGGATGTGCAGACAACCTCAACTATGGTCTTATCATGGGGTCCAAATTTTCAGATGCTCCCATGAAGATGAAAAAATCAGGATCACAAGCCAATAAACTGATGCATCTGCACAACAGTGAAGTAGGGAGACAGGTAACAAATCCACGAGAGTTATTGTAATTGTACAATCCTCTGTAGTGGTCGGTCGCTCTGTGAGGTTCAGTGTCTCTATCAGCTAGCAAAAGGAGCAGGTTTCTCCCAGATTGCTCTGAACTCCTTTGGCCTGCTGAAGACTGTGGCTATATAACTCAACGCTGGGACTCAGGAGGTCCTGAATGCTATTATCAGCCCTATATAACCGTGGGTGGGATGTCTCATTGCCACCCTTTCCACAGCCAAGGATGGCTCTGGCTTGCTTACCCCAGCAGGTGTGGTGGGGATGGGTCCCGTCGTGCTCTGCCAAGGGCGTTGCACAGGCGAAGTGCCGTGTAAGTGTGGAGGATTATCATCTGCCAGACACATCCAGCAGCAGCTGCCTCCCAGCCACCCCTGCAGCCAGGAGGGCTGATTTTTCCTTTTCAAACTGCTTCGCTAGCGATTATTCCCGTATCTGGCAGAAGCCGCTTTTAACAGCTTGTGTCTAGTGGAGGGATAATGCTAACCATGCGCAGTGCTTGGTGTGCACCGAGGCGCAAAACCCCATCGCAGCCCTCCATGCAGCTGGAGAAATGGGTGGGGGACTGTAAAGCTGACCCCTGCCCCCATCTCCGGGGCTGCAGCGGTTCCCTAGGCTGGTCCTACCGCACAGCTTAGTCCTTCCAAGGGCTGCCTGTGCTTGGGGGTTGGAGCGGATAAAACTTGGAGCCTGTTGAGCTCATTGGCAGCTGACTGTGCAGCCACAAGCTGAACTCACCTTTGCAGAGCACAACCATGCCGAACTTGCCTCCCCTGGGTGTTTTTCTCTACCGTTCCCACTCTATCTGGTTTTTTTTTTTATTTTCGTAATGTCTTGAGTTTTTGTTTTAATTGCAATGGGCACATTTTTGTTTGGGACATAGCGTTGCCATGGCTGGTGCATTCACCCCTTCCTGGCAGCGTCCTGCCATGTCCTACAGAAATGAGAGTAGTGCAGAACCAAAGTAAAAGGCTATTTTGGCCCCATGGCCAGCAGAAAGGCAGGGTGAGGGTGCTCTGAATTCATCGGAGCCTTGACATCTCTGTTGCCCAAAGCTGCTGGAGGCAGAAATGGATGTTAATTATCTATTTACGGATTGCTTTGATTTTCAGCTCCTTAGGAATTTAGAGGGTGGAAACGCAGCCCTATGTAGATATCTGATCAAAATTCAAAATACTCTTCTGTCTGCTGGCCGCAAAGGTGCCTTGGTGAATGTAATCCTGGGCTGATCGTGATCACCAAGGAGCTGTGGGATCTCATTCCCTTTGCACAGTAGCTACTCTAGAGTGACTGTGCAGAAATCAGAGCAGCAGTCCTTTCCTACAGCAGTCCCTGCTAAGAAAGTGCCTTCTTTAGCAAGCTTGTGGGTTGTTTGGAGGTAAGAGAAGGGCATGTCCTAACTCCTGCATTCCTTTTCGCAGGTCTTGAAAGCCTCTCTTGAAATGAAATGTAAGTGCCATGGAGTTTCTGGGTCATGCTCTATCAAGACCTGTTGGAAAGGCCTTCAAGAGCTGCGAGACATTGCATTGGACCTCAAAAACAAGTATTTATCAGCCACCAAGGTCGTTCACCGGCCCATGGGCACACGCAAATACCTCGTGCCAAAGGATATTGATATCAGGCCGGTTAAAGAGACGGAGCTGATTTACCTGCAGAGCTCGCCCGATTTCTGCATGAAGAACGAGAAAGTGGGGTCGCACGGGACCCAGGACAGGTGAGGGTTTCTGCAGCGGGTGCTGACTAAGCTCTGAGCCCCAAAGAAGGAAGGGGGAGAGGGGAACACGTATGAATAAGAGGCAAATAACTGGGGAGGTAGCACATGCATGCAGGTAAAGGACATCTCTAACATACGAGGTAGCACATGCATGCAGGTAAAGGACATTAACATACAGTGTGGTCTACAGATGCCCAAGCCTATTAGTGGTGGCTGTGGCCAAGACAAGGCTGCAGACACCCTTTGCGTTATACAGGCAGGCACAAGATACCTTTTGAAATGCCCTAAGCGGCTCACCTCTGCGGAAACTTGTAATGATCCGGCAGCTGGTTTTTACTGTGTTGAGTCTCTCTACGTCATTTCTTGCAGTCATTGCTGATGTGATGAGTTGTTACTCTACTTTAAGGCTCCTCTAAGTAGGCAAGTGTTAACCCCATTAGGACCAGTGCTCCCAGGCAGCCTTAAAAAAGCCCTGTAAACTGCAAAGGTGAATTTTTAGGATTTTTCTTCCACTGCATTTTAAAAATCCAGGTGTGTTTGTATTGCTCATGTCTGTGCAGAGAAATTTCTTTATCCCATAAATATTAGTGATTTAAGGTCATCATGCCCAACCTCCGCTGGGGACAGTGCTGTCCCTTTCACAGGCAGCAGACGTGCCTGTCTCTTCCCAGGATCTGTTTAATTCCCTCCAAGACAAACCAATTCCACGTTTCAGCAGTCTGAGCATCTCCAGGTGGGCAGCAGACCCTTCGACAGCCAAATAATTGTGTATTTCCAGGATTTTGCAGAATTTCCAGATTTTTTTGTTAGGTGGCTGCAATGGCTGGATTTCAAGCTGCCTCAGTTGCTGTCTGCTGGCTTGGCTTTCTTCAGAAAGTTCTCATAATTCTTCTTTGCTCTTTGTGTTACTTTGTGGTGGAGACTCAGACAGTCAAGCTGCAAGGAGCATGCGCCTGCCCTTTTGTGGGGTGTCTTCATTTTAACTCTTGTTGGACATAGTGGTATTTGGACCTCTTTGGTTCAATGGAGAGAAGGTTTTGCTGTAATGGAAATGAAGTAGATGACCCAAATGCAGAAAAGATACTCTTTGGATACCTTTGATTCATACAAAGTATTTGGTGAGGGGACTTCAGAAGATATCCTTTGGCAACGGCCATTTAATCTGGAACCACAACTCTGTAGACAATATATGAGCATTTATCCGGTGGAGCTGATCAGGAGATGAGGACAGTTGAGTGAGACAAGTGTGTCCTTTTTGTCCTCTGAGGTTTTGCGGCAGTTACAGTTTTGTATCCTCCATTAGGACCAAAACCAATGGTTGGACTGCTCTACAACAGTGTTTATCTGGCAGCTCTGTGGTGGGAACACCAGGCTGATGTTCATCACCGGCCCAGCAGTGGAGCAGTAATTAGCAAGTGAAGATGTTTATGGGTCACTGAGGATTGTAGGGAAAAAGCATGCGTTGAAACTGGTTTCTGAGGGAAAATGTCATTTGAGTGGAAGCGATGGTTTTGTGGATTTGTATGGATTTTGACAAATTGGTGTCTTGAAAAAGACCTCTTTGTTGTGTCATTTTGTTTTGCAACGAAAAAATTGTGGAGGTTATTTGGAAATTAGTTTTATAGGAATTGTGTGAAGTCAACAGGTTGTGTCAAAACCAGACTGAATTCATTACAGATTTGCCAAGTAAAACATTTTCCATGTGCTGAAATCCTTTTAAGGGGGAGGGAGGCGTGACTTCTTCTTCATCTAATTTCATTTTACAGCAGATTTTGCCTTTGTATCCCAGCTAAGGATGAAAAATGTGTCAAGGCCTTGAATGATTTTTTTTTTTTTCTTCTGAGGACAGGAAAATGTGTATTGCAGGCGTCCCTTTATCCCGAGCTGGGCGACAGCAGTGATTGTGAGCCTGCCAGGCGAGGGTCCATGGGAAGTGAGATTGAGTGAGGATTTAGAGCACCCAGATACTAAGCCAGGATGGGATGACTTTCAAAAGGAACCTGTCAAGAAATACTACTTATTCTCAGATGTACAAGACGGTGATGGCCGTGGGAGGGGAGGAGGGCGAGATAGTCCCGTGTTGAGCTGCAGGCATCTCTCAGGCCAGCTTTTAAGGTCATGCCTAGTGACACTCATTTTCATCGCAATCCATCTGCCAGCTCTTGAGAAGATGCCTGGTGTCTCAAAATTGGCACGTGTAACACAAGCCATAGCAGCCCCTTTTCTGTATTAAATTAGCAGAGGAAATAAGTGTAAAATGCGCACAATGTGCTTGCAGATCGGTCCGTTCTTCCTGGGGGGAGCGGGGAAAAGGAGGGGAGCTTCCCTAACCTCCTCCTCCCGTGGATGCTTTTTTCCCTTCTCAATTTTTCTCTCACGGAGAGGACATCTAAATGTGTTTTAAACGCGGTGGCTCTGTTTCAGCCGGCCCTGGGGCTGCAGAGATAGCGGCTAATGACAGGGATGAGGGAGAAGGGACACAAAAGGGATGCTGTTAGAGAGGGCAGGGAAAAATGTGTTTCAAGCTTACTCCGCAAAGATGTAAAAACACTCGCATGGAAATAGCCCAAACAGGTTTTTATTTTATAAGTCAAGTCCCGGAGGCATCTTAACATTTTATCCTTGTGCACATCAAAATTTTCTGGGGAGAGATCCCACTGTTTCCTACTAGGCTAATTTTTAAGGTCTTTTATGGCAAATGCAATCAAAAAGGGATTTTTCGTGGTGGTCCCTCAGTTCATTTCTTCTCTTCTCTTCTTCCACCACCTGCCTATTCCCTCTTTGGCCTTTTTCTGGCCACGAACATGGGTGCAGGGATCAGCCCAGGGGATGTTACAGTGCAGACCCCTCTCACCACGCTCCAGAAGATCTTGATCTGGGCAGCTTCAGCAGCTTTCCAGCCCCACTTTCTGCCTCCAGAGGGGTGCAGAGAAGACAGGACCCCATTAACATCCCCTTTTCGTCTTACTGGATTAAAAAAATTCAGAGTGCTGCATTTTCATTACAAAAATTGAGTAGTTTTGCATCATATGGAGAAAAAGTCTTTTCCCGCCTCCTGCTCCCCCAGGTCTGGTGCTCGCTCAGAGCACGCTGGAAGCAGGACAGAGGTTGATGGCTCAGTTGCAACACCTTGGACGTATTGGGTTTCAGTGTATGCTGCAGGGAACAATCCTGCACTGGCAGGTGGGTGGAAGGGATAATCTAATCGGTGGCTTCCATCTCGCTAATTATCCCTCGCATTATGCGGACTTATTGTGTATTTTTCAGGCAGGAAAGGGAATTAAGTTACCTTGTAGTGGAACCGCGTGAAAATCCACTCGGAAAACGTGCACCCGGTTACTCGAAAGCCTTTCAGAGCTCTTTGCTAAAAGGATTTCAAAGCCTTCTTCGGAACAAGCCTGAAATGTTTCCTAAGACACTTTGGCCTTTCTTAGTTTGTTGAAATTAGAAATGGTTTGGAAATCTGCATGCCTCCAAGCGCTTGGGGTGTATCCAGATTTCAAAGTCAGGGAGCTGAACCTGAACCCGAGATTTGAAGCCTCTTTGAAGTGCTCAAAATCTGATTAAGGAGCTGAGTTTTGCAACCGGCGTCCAAGGCTCCTGCAAACAGGCTCGCTGCAACCGCAGCTCTCATTGACTCCAGCCAAACTCCATGTGCTTATATGCCACCATCCCACTTCCATAGACAATAAAAAATGGTCTGGAGAAAAATCTAAAGAAGCTGATCTGTGGAGCAGCAAGTGGATTGTACAACTTTCAGTACAACAGATTTAACCACTGGGAAAAAATGTATATGTTCCCGTTTCAGAGCTTTCTTGGACAAAAGCACCCTACAGCTCATCTTTTAACAAGGTAGTTCAGTTTCTCCTGCCTGAAAAATTCGTTATCAGCTTCGAGTAAATGATAAATAATAGCAGATTATAAAATTGAGACCTCTTTTGTGAGAAAAGAAGCAAAAGTATTAACCCTCTTTATCAGTAGGTTGCAATGTATCGTATTTCAAAGGCTGTTTAAGGTCCCCTAAGGAATCCAAGGAAAGGGAAATTCTGCCATGCGTGCAAAAGCCTCCAGCCCCTGAAGCCTTGCGGAGATAACTGAGCTGTTTATTACTGATCTGTCCCAGAGCAGTCTTGGAGCCAAGTGAACGCTGCTTCCTCCCTGCTGAAGATGGGAAGGAGCTCTCTTACGCTGCAGAAATCGGGCTGCACCGTTGCGCCGCAGCTAAGCTGGGTTGATCAGCCACTGCTCCTTAGCTGACGCACTTTGGCAACGGATGTGGCCATTCTTTGGTGGTTGCTCTTTGCTCACTTATTCGTTCTTTTCTGCAATATAAAATATTAGTCTTAAGTGTCTCCCAAGGTGTCTTAGGCTGGAATGTTTTCTTGGAGAGGAACACGCATGAAGTTAGCTAAGCGTGCATCTGCTGCTGGGGGGTGACTGCAAAGACTTAGAGGCTTTGGCATCTTTAGTGCCTCTTTGACATCTCGGTGATCCCAACAGCAGGGCTGATCAAGTGCTGCAAAGAAAGGATACAGTGGTTTTCAGTGTTCAATGGCAGCCCTTGATACCACTTGTTTCCTGCCACGCCAAAAAATACGCTTTGCATTGCGTGATTCTGTGGGCTATGAAATTTCTTAGCAGAAGCACTCATATTTAGATGGGGAAGAGTGGTAGACAACATGGGTAGACAACAGCATTTGGTGTTTGTTTTTGTTACAGCCTCTTTTAGTTTCTGTCGCTCAGTGAGGGCACAAGAAGCAATATGATGAACTTTGGCTTTGAGTAGGTTATAATCTGTATGGCGATTTAGTAATTTGTGGAACTGTTATAAGGTGTGCCACTCTTTTTTCATGGGATCCAACAAATGATGACAACAAATAGCAAATAATTCTTCTGTGAGTGTCCCAGAAGTTTAAACTGGAGGAAATTAGACATTGAGGTGCTGGAGCGTGTCCAGAGAAGGGCAACAAGGCTGGTGAGGGGTCTGGAGAACAAGTCTG